>NW_028157686.1:105000-107500 GCF_964263955.1 Coregonus lavaretus
TTACTACTACAACATGGAGCAGTACTTCATACTGCAGGGAGGAGGTGGGTTACAATATTACTACTACAACATGGAGCAGTACTTCATACTGCAGGGGGGAGGTGGGTTATAATATTACTACTACAACATGGAGCAGTACTTCATACTGCAGGGGGGAGGTGGGTTATAATATTACTACTACAACATGGAGCAGTACTTCATACTGCAGGGGGGAGGTGGGTTACAATATTACTACTACTACATGGAGCAGTACTTCATACTGCAGGGAGGAGGTGGGTTACAATATTACTACTACAACATGGAGCAGTACTTCATACTGCAGGGGGGAGGTGGGTTACAACATGGAGCAGTACTTCATACTGCAGGGGGGAGGTGGGTTACAATATGGAGCAATACTTCATACTGCAGGGAGGAGGTGGGTTACAATATTACTACTACAACATGGAGCAGTACTTCATACTGCAGGGAGGAGGTGGGTTACAATATTACTACTACAACATGGAGCAGTACTTCATACTGCAGGGAGGAGGTGGGTTACAATATTACTACTACTGTACTAAATAAATACTACTACAACATGGAGCAATACTTCATACTGCAGGGAGGAGGTGGGTTACAATATTACTACTACTACATGGAGCAATACTTCATACTGCAGGGAGGAGGTGGGTTACAATATTACTACTACTACATGGAGCAGTACTTCATACTGCAGGGAGGAGGTGGGTTACAATATTACTACTGTACTAAATAAATACTACTACAACATGGAGCAATACTTCATACTGCAGGGAGGAGGTGGGTTATAATATTACTACTACTGTACTAAATAAATACTACTACAACATGGAGCAATACTTCATACTGCAGGGAGGAGGTGGGTTACAATATTACTACTACTGTACTAAATAAATACTACTACAACATGGAGCAATACTTCATACTGCAGGGGGGAGATGGGTTAGAATATTACTACTGTACTAAATAAATACTACTACTACTACTACTACATGGAGCAATACTTCATACTGCAGGGAGGAGGTGGGTTATAATATTACTACTACTGTACTAAATAAATACTACTACAACATGGAGCAATACTTCATACTGCAGGGAGGAGGTGGGTTACAATATTACTACTACTACATGGAGCAATACTTCATACTGCAGGGAGGAGGTGGGTTACAATATTACTACTACTACATGGAGCAGTACTTCATACTGCAGGGAGGAGGTGGGTTACAATATTACTACTGTACTAAATAAATACTACTACAACATGGAGCAATACTTCATACTGCAGGGAGGAGGTGGGTTACAATATTACTACTACTACATGGAGCAATACTTCATACTGCAGGGAGGAGGTGGGTTACAATATTACTACTACTACATGGAGCAATACTTCATACTGCAGGGAGGAGGTGGGTTACAATATTACTACTGCTGTACTAAATAAATACTACTACTACTACTACATGGAGCAATACTTCATACTGCAGGGGGGAGGTGGGTTAGAATATTACTACTGTACTAAATAAATACTACTACTACTACTACTACATGGAGCAATACTTCATACTGCAGGGAGGAGGTGGGTTAGAATAGTACTACTACTGTACTAAATAAATACTACTACTACTACTACTACATGGAGCAATACTTCATACTGCAGGGAGGAGGTGGGTTAGAATAGTACTACTACTGTACTAAATAAATACTACTACTACTACTACTACATGGAGCAATACTTCATACTGTGCTAGCTGTGCCACTAGTGATCCTGGTTCGAATCCAGGCTCTGTCGTAGCCGGCCGCGACCGGGAGACCCATGGGGCGGCGCACAATTGGCCTAGCGTCGTCCAGGGTAGGGGAGGGAATGGCCGGCAGGGGGTGTAGCTCAGTTGGTAGAGCATGGCGTTTGCAACGCCAGGGTTGTGGGTTCGATAAAATAATGTATGCGCTAACTGTAAGTCGCTCTGGATAAGAGCGTCTGCTAAATGACTAAAATGTAAATGTAAATGTACTGCAGGGAGGAGGTGGGTTACAATATTACTACTGTACTAAATAAATACTACTACAACATGGAGCAATACTTCATACTGCAGGGAGGAGGTGGGTTACAATATTACTACTACTGTACTAAATAAATACTACTACTACTACTACAACATGGAGCAATACTTCATACTGCAGGGAGGAGGTGGGTTACAATATTACTACTACTGTACTAAATAAATACTACTACTACTACTACATGGAGCAATACTTCATACTGCAGGGGGGAGGTGGGTTAGAATATTACTACTACTGTACTAAATAAATACTACTACTACTACTACTACTACTACATGGAGCAATACTTCATACTGCAGGGAGGAGGTGGGTTACAACATGGAGCAATACTTCATACTGCAGGGAGGAGGTGGGTTAGAATATTACTACTACTGTACTAAATAAATACTACTACTACCACATGGAGCAATACTTCATACTGCAG
>NW_028157686.1:112500-126647 GCF_964263955.1 Coregonus lavaretus
CTAAATGCTAATGCTGGGTATATTGTCCGTATACTAGTCTCTCTAGACAGACACAATGTTCCAGCATACACGCCTGTGTTAATACCACGTTCACATCATGTCGGAAACTCTGACTTTTCCGACTCGCTTACTTGTTGTAGAAGGATGAGTCTTCCGTAGTGGGAAACCAGGGTATCAGAATCAACCAGTAGGAAGCTCTATGCAAATAACTTGCGTTGGTTTGAACTCTGAGGTCCCGGCGTGGCGTGGCGTGGCGTGACGTGGCGTGGCGTGGCGTAAGACCAGCCTCAGTTTGACAGAGAGGAAAAGGAGGAGTTGGAAGGAGTTCAGGAAATCCGTCCAGAGCCCAATCCATTCACGTACTGCCGCAAACATTCCCGGTTGCTAGGTAGATAGAGCTTGCGGAGGAGTTTTCAATGAGTCTATTTGGCAGTGAGTAGTTTCCATGTGCTATGACGTTAGCGTTACAAGCTTACAACCGCTGACTGGCTGTGGCTAAAATTAGCCTAGCTATCTGCCTCTGCATTGTTTTCTTCTGTCATGTTTCCGGGGGGGGGGTTATTTTTTAGCCCGGCCTACCCAAACTCGTGATTTGTTGAGAGAGTTGTCTGTTTGAAGCGCACCCGCTCCGAATTGGCCAAGAAAACCCGACATGATTCCCAGACCTAGTGCTGTTGCCGTACGTCTGGGGTATCGAGACTATTTTAACCTAGTGCTGTTGCCGTACGTCTGGGGTATCGAGACTATTTTAACCTAGTGCTGTTGCCGTACGTCTGGGGTATCGAGACTATTTTAACCTAGTGCTGTTGCCGTACGTCTGGGGTATCGAGACTATTTTTTTTTTTGAACCAATGAGATGAACAAGTACATCAGTTAGTTGATTTGAGTTAATGGTCTGCTAACCGTACCTAACGTAACCATGTCTGCCTCCTAAATGGTGCCCTAGTCCCTGTTTTAGTGCACTGCTTTTGAGCCTTAGGGAACAGGGGCTGTTTGGGATGCAGACATGGTTCGGGTTAGAGGTACGGTTAGCAGAGCTTCTCAAAACAGTGCATGGGACCCCCAGCCGTTCCACATAAAGGGCTCTCACAGGAGAATAAAGCTACTTGACTCTATTTTACACTTTATTTCTTCTATTCTGTTTTCATCTGGGTGCTAAGCAACAGCATTATCAAAGATGATATTGACTTCCTGTATCTCCCGACAGAAACAGGAAGTGAAGTTCTTGATCTGTACAGATGTGGCGGCCAGGGGCATCGACATCCACGGAGTCCCCTACGGTGAGAGAGAGACACACACATCACACACACACACACACACGCACACACAATACACACACACACACACACACACGCAGATGGAACCTCCTTTTCAGGTCCAAGTCATCCTATTGCTGTTTAATCCATTTTGACCCCGATCAATTTGATCAAAAATCAATGTGTTCCAGTGATCAACGTGACTCTGCCAGATGAGAAGCAGAACTATGTCCATCGCATCGGCAGAGTGGGGAGAGCAGAGAGGTCAGTAATATCTAGCCTGGTGGGGAGAGCAGAGAGGTCAGTAATATCTAGCCTGGTGGTCAGTAATATCTAGCCTGGTGGGGAGAGCAGAGAGGTCAGTAATATCTAGCCTGGTGGTCAGTAATATCTAGCCTGGTGGGGAGAGCAGAGAGGTCAGTAATATCTAGCCTGGTGGTCAGTAATATCTAGCCTGGTGGGGAGAGCAGAGAGGTCAGTAATATCTAGCCTGGTGGTCAGTAATGTCTAGCCTGGTGGTCAGTAATGTCTAGCCTGGTGGTCAGTAATATCTAGCCTGGTGGTCAGTAATATCTAGCCTGGTGGTCAGTAATATCTAGCCTGGTGGTCAGTAATATCTAGCCTGGTGGTCAGTAATGTCTAGCCTGGTGGTCAGTAATATCTAGCCTGGTGGTCAGTAATATCTAGCCTGGTGGTCAGTAATATCTAGCCTGGTGGTCAGTAATGTCTAGGTATTGCCAGACTACACTGGGAGAACTACACTAGTGGATATGTCAGGCTTGGGGCCGTTTTCCCAGACACAGATTAGAGAATCTGCATTGACGATGCTTTTAGTCCTGAACTAGGCTTAATCTGAGTCTGGGAAAACCACCTCTAGAAAGACTCCTCTTAAATTTGTCTTTTATCTTTCAGGATGGGTTTGGCCATCTCTCTCGTTGCCATGGAGAAAGAGAAGGTAAAGCCATACATCAGAATATTTGTTGAACATGTGTCATCTCACATCAACCAGTAGCTGACTGTCATTGTGTGTTTAGGTGTGGTACCATACCTGTGCTAACAGGGGCAGAGGATGTTTCAACACCAGGTTAAAGGATGATGGAGGGTGTACCATCTGGTACAACGAGAAGGAGGTGAGGAAACCACCAGACAACTACGACTCTTCCTCTCCTATTCACATTCCCTTTCTCCGTCTCTCTGTCTGTCTCTCTCCGTCTCTCTGTCTCTCTGTCTGTCTCTCTCTCTGTCTGTCTCTCTCTGTCTCTCTGTCTCTGATCTCTCTCTGTCTCCCTCAGCTGCTGTCTGATGTAGAAGAGCATTTGAAGTGTACAATCACCCAGTGTGAACCGGACATCAAGGTTCCGTTGGACGACTTTGACGGCAAGGTCACCTACGGCAAGCGCAGAGCAGCAGAAGGTGTGTGTTGCTGTTATTGTTTGGCTGTGCAGTGTGTTCCTGTGTTTTAGAAGTGATTGCTAATGGCATTACGTACACTACATGACCAAAAGTATGTTGACACCTGCTCGTCCATCATCCAAAATCATGGGCATTAATATGGAGTTGGTCCCCCCCCCTTTGCTGCTATAACAGCCTCCACTCTTCTGGGAAGGCTTTCCACTAGATGTTGGAACATCTGACGCTTGGTGATCTTAGGCTGCTCGGCCATGGAAACCCATTTCATGAAGCTCCCGACGTACAGTTATTGTGCTGACGTTGCTTCCAGAGGCAGTTTGGAACTCGGTAGTGAGATTGCATGGCTGTGTGCTTTTATACACCTGTCAGCAACGGGTGTGGCTGAAATAGCTGAATCCACCAATTTGAAGGGGTGTCCACGTGTGTGTGTGTATGTGTATATATAAAGTGTGTAATTTTAAAGCTTGGTTCATTTCACCTCTCTCTCTCTCTCCCCCTCTCTCTCTCTCCTCCCTCTCTCTCTCCCCTCTCTCTCCCTCCCCCTCTCTCTCCTCTCCTCCCTCTCTCTCTCCCTCCCCTCTCTCTCCTCCCTCCCCCTCCCTCTCTCTCCTCTCCTCCCTCTCCCTCTCTCTCTCTCTCCCCTCTCTCTCTCTCCCCTCTCTCTCCCTCCCCCTCTCTCTTCTCTCCTCTCCTCCCTCCAGGTGGCAACTATAGTGGTCATGTGGCTGCGTTGGCTCCTACGGTTCAGGAGCTGGCCAATCTGGAGAGAGAAGCTCAGACCTCCTTCCTTCATCTGGGGTACCTGCCCAACCAGCTATTCAAAGCCTTTTGAACACCTACCTGTCTACATATACACCTGGGCATCAACCAACTTCAGTCATGCTACCTGTAAACACACACACACACACACACACCTGTCCAAACACCCTTTATATATATATATACACCTGTTCTGACTTCCTGTACAGTGTGCAGGTCTTCCAAAGAGAAGAGACTAGCATAGCGGCTATCTTATTAAAAGCTACCCAACACTAAACCAACATGCAGAATGCCTACAGAGCACTGTACCTTTTGATTTATTTAGTGCCTGGCGCATTAGCAAGCAGCTATCGTAGACTTCTTTAACTATGATTGGATATGAAGTTAACCTTTTTTTTTAAATGAGCTGTGGTCCAAGGTCTGGAGATGTATTATTTCCCTTGTGTAAAGGAGTCATTAAAAAAAATAAAAAATGATTTGAGTTGAGCTGTTGAAATATTACTTCTGCTCAAATAAAGCGTGAAATTAAACTGTTTCAATGTTGTTTTGGTTTCCTCCACCAATGTTCAGTAAAGCTGAAATATTCACCCCAAAACATGTTCAGTAAAGCTGAAGTAATGCCACGTCTGTAGGGGTCTGAATACTTTCCGAATGCGCTGTACCTAATAATAGCAGGCATAATTCCATGGCCCTCTAATTCCACTAGAGGGAGCCCTTTAATCAGCTCAGAACAAACTGCAGAGAACAACACACGTTCTTCATTTTATTTTCAACCAATTAATGCCTATGACGTACTGAATGCAGTGGTTGAAGTTCTCCGTCACTGCGACGGATTTCCGTCATTGGATTCTGGAGAGAGGTTGTCTTTTGATCTGGTTTGGAGATGACACCGCCCAATACAGACAAGTGTGTCTGTTCTACTAAATATATTCGCATATAAATGTACTCCAATATTCTATTTTCTCTGTTTTTATGCTGTGTGCACTTGCTCTGACATGCATGATAGTGGCTGATACTCCAATGTTCAGATGACAGGAATTAAATAGTCTACCCGTGGGTCTGTAACTAGGGGTCTGTAACTAGGGGTCTGTAACCAGGGGTCTGTAACTAGGGGTCTGTAACTAGGGGTCTGTAACCAGGGGTCTGTAACTAGGGGTCTGTAACCAGGGGTCTGTACCCAGGGGTCTCCAACAGGTAGATCCCCAGCTAACAGTATCTACCAGCCCACCTACGAGTAGCTCGCCAAGCAATTCTGAAAGTACATGCAATTTTTTCATGTGTTCATCACAAACTTTCATAAAGAAGCTCCCAGCTACTATCCAATCAAAGCCACATTGACATTATCCCACCCCTGGTTAGCCACTATTGGCTTAAAAAAAAGCCAAACATAACACAATCGCCATCTGCCAAATAATTTCCAGCAATGTTGCCCGTCTTACCTGTTTGGCGATCACTCAATATGTAGCCAGTTAGCCATGCTAGTAATCATAATGAACTTGTGGTTAGACTTTCCCCAAAAACCTTCTCAATGAATTGTTAACTGCAAAGTAGGCTTACCCGACAGGAAGATGTCATGATTATTTGGTTTGAGTGGTCGTTGTTTTGCGAACTCTAACTGAAACGTTGCTAGACTGATATGTTCCTGGCTGTCTAAATGTGCAGATAATTGTATACTGTATACCATGTAATGTTGTTATTAAAACTAAAAAACAAATAGTAGAATAGTTTACCTATTTGCAGCGCCTTAAGAACGTATTCGCACCACTTGACGTTTTTCCACATTTTGTTGTGTTACAGCCTGAATTTAAAATGGATTAAATGTAGATGTATTGTCACTGGCCTATACACAATACCCCATAATGTCAAAGTGGAATTATTTTGAGGAATGTTTACTAATTAATTACAAATGAAAAGCTGAAATGTCTTGAGTCAATAAGTATTCAATCCCTTTTGTTATGGCGAGCCTAAATAAGTTCAGGAGTAAAAATGTGCTTAACAAGTCACGTAAGTTACATGGACTCACTCTGTGCGCAATAATAGTGTTTAAGTATTCATTCAAAAGTCATTTTTAATCTCTGTACCCCACATATACAATTATCTGTAAGGTCCCTCAGTCGAGCCGTACATTTCAAACACAGATTTAACCACAAACACCAGGGAGGTTTTCCAATGCCTTGCAAAGAAGGGCACCTATTGGTAGATGGGTAAAAATAAAAAAAAGCAGACATTGAATATCCTTTGAGCATGGTGAAGTTATTAATTACCCTTTGGATGGTGTATCAATACACCCAGTCACTACAAAGATACAGGCGTCCTTCCTAACTCAGTTGCCGGAAAGGAAGGAAACAGCTCAGGGATTTCACCATGAGGCCAATGGTGACTTTAAAACAGTTACAGAGTTTAATGGCTGTGATAGGAGAAAACTGAGGATGGATCAACAACATTTTAGTTACTCCACAATACTGACCTAATTGACAGAGTGAAAAGTAGGAAGCCTGTACAGAATACAATTATTTCAAAACATGCATCCAGTTTGCAACAAGGCACTAAAGTAATACTGCAAAAAAATCATGGCAAAGCAATTCACTTTTTGTCCTGAATACAAAGTGTTATGTTTGGGGCAAATCCAATACAACACATCACTGAGGACCACTCCATATTTTCAAGCATGGTGGTGTGCTGCATCATGTTATGGGTATGCTTGTAATCATTAAAGACTTGGGAGTTTTTCAGGATAAAAAAACATAAGGAATAGAACTAAGCACAGGCAAATTCCTAGAGGAAAACCTGGTTCAGTCTGCTTTCCACCAGACACTGGGAGATGAATTCACCTTTCAGCAGGACAATAACTTAAAACACAAGGCCAAATCTACACTGGAGTTACCAAGAAGACATTGAATGAGCTTGAAGAATATTGAAAAGAATAATGCGCAAATATTACATAATCCAGGTGTGCAAAGCTCTTAGAAAATTACCCAGAAAGACTCAAAGCTCTAATCGCTGCCGAAGGGGATTCTAACATGTATTGACTCAGGCGTGTGAATACTTATGTAAATGAGATATTTCTGTATTTCATTTTCAATACATTTGCAAACATTTCTAAAAAATGTTTTTCACTTTGTCATGATGGGGTATTGTGTGTAGATGGGTAAGAGAAAAAAATATATATTTAATCCATTTTGAATTCAGGCAAAATGTGGAATAAATCAAGGGGTATGAGGGTGATTTTGCAAATACGGGCCTTTTTGTGTTTTAGGGTTCGATTTTTAAGATAAAACGTTGATGTAGCTTTTTTTTATTTCACATCCATTAGGTAGCTTTCAATGTTTTTTATTTTTTATTTTCTAAAGCATTTCATGTCAGGATTTCACTGTTTTGCACTGTTTAAGTCCTGTCTCAGACTTTTGACATTCTGCTATGTATTACACTTACAAAAGTCATGATAATTAGAAAATATTGAAATGCACCTGTTAAAAAAAAAAAAGTAAAAAAACTGGAAACTAGATACAGTGCATTCAAAGTATTCAGAACCCTTGACTTTTTCCACATTATGTAACCTTACAGCTTTAATCTAAAATTGATTTTAAAAATATATATATATATATATATATATATATATATATATATATATATATATATATATATATATCTACACACAATACCACATAATGCCAAACCAAAAACTGGTTTTTAGTAATTTTAGCATATTTATTTAAAATAAAAAAACATAAATATTACATTTACATAAGTATTCAGACCCTTTACTCAGTACTTAGTTGAATCACCTTTGGCAGCGATTACAGCCTTGAGTCTTCTTGGGTATGATGCTACAAGCTTGGCACACCTGTATTTGGGGAGTTTCTCCCATTCTTCTCTGCAGATCCTCTCAAGCTCTGTCAGGTTGGATGGGGAGCGTCGCTGCACAGCTATTTTCAGGTCTCTCCAGAGATGTTCGATCGGGTTCAAGTCCGGGCTCTGGCTGGACCCACTCAAGGATATTCAGAGACTTGTCCTGAAGCCAAGATAGACCAGGCCTTATTTTCCATGGAGGGCCACGGGCCGGAATCATATTACAGGATTATACATCATGTGTGTGACTGTGTTGACAGATATATCTACTGTAAATCACGTCCAGATATAATTTTACTTTTTTAACAGAAATCAACCACATCCTTGTTCTCTTTTGGTATTTATTTTCATTATTAAACAGCAGAAGTACACCAGGGAAAAGTACACTGCATTCAGCACCACGGACAGAACTCTTGTTAACGGGTATACACAAAAACACAAAGAGAGAGAGAGCTCAACATTACGTTTAACCCTCCCGTTGTCCTAGGGTCAAAATGACCCGCCACTGTGTTGAACCAACTTTATTTAATTTTTATATTTTTGGGATCATTTGTGAGAAGGAGGCAGTGAGACTTTAAAGAAAGTATCACTGCCTCTTTCTCACAAATGATCCAAAAAATATAAAAAATTAAATAAAGTTGGTTCAACACAGTGGCGGGTCATTTTGACCCTAGGACAACAGGAGGGTTAAACTCCTCAATCAGTGTGAGGAGTGAAGTCTCTGATGGGCGTTGACTAGAGCAGTTAAGTCAGGTATAGTTTCTGACGTCGCTATGCGCAGGATTGCTGAGAGGTGAGAGGTCAGAGTAAGAGATGATCTGTGCCTTTTTACTTGTTATATTTCAGCACTAAAAATGTCTGTTCACATACATAGGTTGACCCAAACACTACAAACATTTTCTGAGCATGACTCCTAATCTTTGGAAAGTTTTGTTCATCGAGCGATGCATAGAACCTTGTCAGTGACATTGTTTTGAATAGTTCTCATTTCACTGCATCAGACTGAAGATCGATAAGCTCAAGTTGCAGGTCAGTGGGAGCGTTATCCGCATTGAAGGGTGAGGGGAGAGGAAACCAACAGCATGTCATTTTCCAACACTTTGAAATCCTCAAAACGACGAGAAAACTCACAGTTCAAAGCACGCAGCAGCGATGTATACTTCTCCCGCTGGTCATCTGATAGGGAACAGACTAGTAGTGTCGGAAGGTGGGTGAGATTGTTGGCTTCTACTAGGCGGGTCAGGAGGAGTAATTTTCCCTTGAAGGCTTTGACAAGGCTGTACATCTGATGGACAAAAAGACCCTTCCCTTATAGTTTGGAATTCAGTTCATTCATGAGGGCCATGATGTCCACGGTGAAGGCAAAATCAGCCAACCATTCTTTATCTTGCAGTTGAGGGGAAATCCACATATTTTCCTTTGATTTGCAAAAAAACTCAGCCATCTCCGACTTCAGGTCCCACACCCTTTTAAGCACCTTCCCCAAACTCAGCCGTCTCACGTTTGTGTGGTAGGGGAGATCTGCATGGTCCGACTCTGTCTCTTCCAACAGGTGAGACAAACTGCCTGTGGTTTAAAGAGTTTGCTCTTATGAAGTTTACCACTTTGGTGACTGTATCCACAACTTGGCTCATTTTCAGAACACATTTACAGAGCACCTCCTGATGAATAATGCAATGCAGGAAAATCATTTTCTGATCTGGGTTCAGATCAGCTACTTGATCTTGTATCCTTTTCAAAAGGCCAACGTTTTTTCCTGTCAAGTTTGGGCACCCATCAGTGGTCACACGGGATAACTTTTCAAAACTCAGTCCCAGCTTTGCCACACACTTATTAACCTCCTCCAATAAATATTTCCCTGTGGTTGTGCTCTTCATTGACTGCACTGAAGCAAGCTCCTCTGTAATTTCAAAGTCTTGGGGTAATGCCACATAAGAATATCAACGCACTGCGCCGGGGTCACGCGCATCACTGCTCTCATCCAGGGCCAAGGAGAAATAGGTGAAATCCTTGACCTTGTCTTTCAACTGTTGTTCAATTTTCTCTGCGATGTCCTGTCACTGTTCGTATTGACAGGGAAACATTTTCAAACAGCTCTTTCTTGTCGGGGCAAAATATTGCTGCAGAGTCAACTTAAACATTCTTTAATGAATTCGCCCTCAGCGAATGGCTTGCTATGTTTAGCTATTTTGTGGGACAGTACATAGCTAGCTCTCGCAATTCCGTCGTTTTGCTGAATGCAGTTTTGTGAAAAGTCCTTGCTGCTTTTTTCAACTGAGAAAGCAACTCTTTTGATGCACTTGCCCTCTGCTCAGAAGACATATTCTCTGCATGCTTCGTCTGGAAGTGCCGGGACAAGTTGTAGTCTTTGAAGACAGCGATGCACACTAAGCACACAGCTTTCCCTGATACCTCAATAAATAAATATTTCGATGTCCACTCTTGCTGGAACACTCTACATTTATTGTCTACTTTCCTTTTCTTTGAAATCTTTGAAAAAGGCATTTTTACGCAATTTCAAGCTAGCTACTATTTGTAACTGTGACGTGTGTGTCAGCCTGTCAGTCACTGTCTGTCCTCGTGCAGTTGTTATTTATACGTGCCTTCAAAATAAATGTCCCACAAGAGGTGTGAGTTAAATCATTACACAAAAGCTAGTATTCATTGGGCTTTTAAGTTGAATGTCACGCCCTGGCTCTGGGACTCTTATATGTTGAGCCAGGGTGTGTAGATTCTATGTGTTTGTGTTTCTATGTTAGGATCTAGTTCATGTGTATCTATGTTGGCCGGGGTGGTTCTCAATCAGAGGCAACGAGAATCAGCTGTTGTTTGTTGTCTCTGATTGGGAACCATACTTAGGCAGCCTGTTTGGCACAGTGTATTGTGGGATCTTGTTCCGTGTTGGTTTGTGTTTGTTACCAAGGACTTCACGTATCGTTTTGTTGTTTTTGTTCGTGTGGTGAATATATAATAAAGTATGTTTGCATTCCACGCTGCGCATTGGTCCAATCCTTTTGACGATTGTGACATTGAATAACAAATACGTTTTTCAAAACGTTACTATCGCAAATTCTTTATGTGATCTGAGCATGATTCTGCGGGCCATATTTAATCAGTTCGCGGGCCGGCCTTTGCCCAGGCCTGGAGAGAGTTTTGATGCTGAGAATGGATCCGCGCTTTTAAATAACATTCTTAGAACCTTCTCTGAACATTACTAACATTTTCTTGTGGTTTTTACGGAATGTTTTTTTTACGCTAACTTTAAATAGATCCATGAGGAAACCTGTGGGAAACGTTATGCAGAAATACTGAAATTACCACAGAAGAATGTTGTTTCTTAACTTTCTCTGAACTATTTGAGAACATTCCCAATGTCAAACCAGTCGGAGAACGTTCCTAAAACATGAACAAAATTGAAATTAAATGTAACCATGTTGTATGCAAAATAAGGACAACCATGCTCTCACGGTGCTCTAAGGAACATATGGTTCTCAGAACGTCATGTGCTAGCTGGGGAGTGTCTAAACTGTGCTGTCATCTGACTGACCAGGCAGAGCAGCATAAAGCATTCCCCCAGCGCTTGACTGATGCCATTAGGTTGGAGAGAGAGAGAGAGAGAGAGAGAGAGAGAGAGAGAGAGAGAGTGGAGTGGAGTAGAGAGAGAGAGAGAGAGTGAATCTAAACAGGCTGATACTGGAGAGATACTGTCTCTCTCTCTCCCCGTCTCTCTGTCTCTCTCTCTCTCTCCCCCTCTCTCACTCTCTCTCCTAAAGCCAAGCATGCGCATGATGGAGCACTGAATCCACCAGAGAGGAAAAACAAAGGGGAGAGAGAGAGAGGGGGCTAAAAAGATAGGGAGATGGAGAGGAAAATTACAGGAGGGAGAGAGGATGGAGAAAGAGGGGGAGGGGAGGAAATGTGCATGAAATTAAAAATGCGTGCATAATGTCGACATTTTCCATGAGAGAAAAGATCCAGCTTTATCGGCATGTTTATCTCAGAAATAGACCAGTAGCTTATGGCTAGCTGTTATGTTTCAGATCAACCCGTTTCTGATGATATGAATGACCATGTTAAACTCCTCTGGTTAACATCTTATAGCTTTCAAATATGCCAATAACCGTTGGCATACACACACAACCGCTGTCTGATATGACTCTCAGACAGACCATATAAAGGGATAGATGATGCCAAATGAGGACAGCTCGCGTCTCTACTGGTGCGGTGCGCATGTCCCAATCTACTGATGGAGACATTTTACGAACACGCTGGTGCGGCGGGCGGGCGGGCGGGCGGGCGGGCGGGGAGCGTGTCAGAGGGGGGACTCCCGTTATTATCAATTCTCCTCACATTCACCTTGCAGTGCCAATTATTCATCCGTCGTGTGAGTGCTCCCCGACAGCCATGCCGCAAAACTGGGTCACGGAATTTAAAGGAGCAGCGACGCGGTAACGGTTTACCCCCCCTGCAAGCATCTCCCGCTCCCCAACCCAGCAACAGCATAAATGCAGTGAACACATCACTGAATAAAGAGACATCCATTGTGATTTTACTGTGTCGCTGAATCAGGAGACATTCATTGTGATTTTACTGTGTCGCTGAATCAGGAGACATTCATTGTGATTTTACTGTGTCGCTGAATCAGGAGACATTCATTGTGATTTTACTGTGTCGCTGAATCAGGAGACATTCATTGTGATTTTACTGTGTCGCTGAATCAGGAGACATTCATTGTGATTTTACTGTGTCGCTGAATCAGGAGACATTCATTGGGATTTCACTGTGTTACTGAATCAGGGGACACTGTCATGCACACACACACACACACACACACACACACACACACACACACACACACACACACACACACACACACACACACACACACACATTTTCCCTAACCCCTGACCCTAAACCTTACCCTAACCTGAAAACCTAACCTAAACCTAACACTAGCTCCTAAACCTAACACTAGCTCCTAAACCTAACACTAGCTCCGAACCCTAAACCTAGCTCCGAACCCTAAACCTAATTCTAACCCTAACACTAATTGTAACCTTAACCCTAAACCCCCTAGAAATAGTATTTTACCTTGTGGGGACTAACAAAATGTCCCCAGTTGGCCACATTTTGGTTTGTTTACTATTCTTGTGGGGACTTCTGGTCCCTACAAGTATAGTTAAACACATATATGCACGCACGCACGCGCACACACACACACACACACACACACACACACAGAGACACACACACACACACACACACACACACACACACACACACACAGACACACACACACACACACACACACACACACACACACACACACACACACACACAAAATTCCCCCTGTCTCATCATACTGCTGTGTTATTCTACACCGGTGCCCTTTAGTTGATGAGTGTACACAGCTTTATAAGACATCAGCTTTATAAGACATCAGCTTTATAGGAACACAGCTTTATAGGAACACAGCTTTATAGGAACACAGCTTTATAGGAACACAGCTTTATAAGACATCAGCTTTATAGGAACACAGCTTTATAAGACATCAGCTTTATAGGAATACAGCTTTATAAGACATCAGCTTTATAGGAACACAGCTTTATAAGACATCAGCTTTATAGGAACACTGCTTTATAAGACATCAGCTTTATAGGAACACAGCTTTATAAGACATCAGCTTTATAGGAACACAGCTTTATAGGAACACAGCTTTATAAGACATCAGCTTTATAGGAACACAGCTTTATAAGACATCAGCTTTATAGGAACACAGCTTTATAAGACATCAGCTTTATAAGACATCAGCTTTATAGGAACACAGCTTTATAAGACATCAGCTTTATAGGAACACAGCTTTATAAGACATCAGCTTTATAGGAACACAGCTTTATAAGACATCAGCTTTATAGGAACACAGCTTTATAAGACATCAGCTTTATAGGAACACAGCTTTATAAGACATCAGCTTTATAGGAACACTGCTTTATAAGACATCAGCTTTATAGGAACACAGCTTTATAGGAACACAGCTTTATAGGAACACAGCTTTATAAGACATCAGCTTTATAGGAACACAGCTTTATAAGAACACAGCTTTATAAGACATCAGCTTTATAGGAATACAGCTTTATAAGACATCAGCTTTATAGGAACACAGCTTTATAAGACATCAGCTTTATAGGAACACAGCTTTATAAGACATCAGCTTTATAGGAACACAGCTTTATAAGACATCAGCTTTATAGGAACACTGCTTTATAAGACATCAGCTTTATAAGAACACAGCTTTATAAGACATCAGCTTTATAGGAACACAGCTTTATAAGAACACAGCTTTATAAGACATCAGCTTTATAGGAATACAGCTTTATAAGACATCAGCTTTATAGGAACACAGCTTTATAAGACATCAGCTTTATAGGAACACAGCTTTATAAGACATCAGCTTTATAGGAACACAGCTTTATAAGACATCAGCTTTATAGGAACACAGCTTTATAAGACATCAGCTTTATAGGAATACAGATTTATAAGACATCAGCTTTATAGGACATTAGCTTTATAGGAACACAGCTTTATAGGACATCAGATTGATGAGACATTAGCTTAATAGGACATCTCAGCTTTATAAGACATCAGCTTTATAAGACATCAGCTTTATAAGACATCAGATTTATAGGACATCCTCATTGACCCCACACACACATGCTTAGCACAGTGCTGACCGCACACACACATGATCAGTAATATGTAAATGAGGCAGTTAAACAAGGCCATGTCTCTGAGTGAGGCAGGAAGCAGAGAGTTACTGTGTTAGTGGATATGAGTAGGCCACACGACACACTGGACAATGACAGGACACAGTGT
>NW_028157685.1:0-56950 GCF_964263955.1 Coregonus lavaretus
TCTATGCAGTAAATTGGAGGACAGTGCCACGAATAACAACCACACAAAATATGACCTGAAACCATTGTAGTGATCCTGCCATCCCACTGTATAACAGCTAGGTTTCCATAACTATAAAATCTCCAACACGTAATCAGCATGAATGGACACTATGGGCTCTTTTTGTTCATGTTGTTCACTTCTCACTGCTGTTACAACCCCTGATGTTTTAAATACAATTACTGCAATAAATAAATAATAAACAATTCTAACTCATGACATACATACAGTGCCTTTCAAAAGTATTCATCCCCCTTGGTGTTTTTCCTATTTTGTTGCTGTCACGCGACGTGTATGCGGTCAGCGAAGTCAACGCAGGACACAGAGCGGCTGGCAACGTACTTTTACTGAACACAGTAAAACAATGTACAAAACAACAAACCTCCAAACAGGGAGGAAAACACAATAACCCGAACACCAAAGCAACTGCCGGAATGACAAAGAACAATCACACACAATAACCAATGAGAGACAGGGGTTAATATAGGGAATACAATACAACATAATGGGAAACAGGTGTAAACAATAAAGACCAAACAAGACAAACACCTCTCATCACCCCTAGAACACCATCCCCACAGTGGAGCATGGTGGTGGCAGCATCATGCTGTGGGGATGTTTTTCATCGGCAGGGACTGGGAAACTGGTCAGAATTGAAGGAATGATGGATGCCGCTAAATACAGGGACATTCTTGAGGGAAACCTGTTTCAGTCTTCCAGAGATTTGAGACTGGGACGGACGTTCACCTTCCAGCAGGACAATGACCCTAAGCATACTTCTAAAGCAACACTCGAGTGGTTTAAGGGGAAACATTTAAATGTCTTGGAATGGCCTAGTCAAAGCCCAGACCTCAATCCAATTGAGAATCTGTGGTATGACTTAAAGATTGCTGTACACCAGCGGAGCCCATCCAACTTGAAGGAGCTGGAGCAGTTTTGCCTTGAAGAATGGGGGGGGGGGGGGTAGAAGGATTACTTTATACTATTCCAGGTATTCCTTAAAGAGGTAGGGTTTCAAGTGTCTCCGGAAGGTGGTCAGTGACTCCGCTGTCCTGGCATCGTGGGGGAGCTTGTTCCACCATTTGGGTACCAGAGCAGCGAATAGCTTTGACTGGGCTGAGCGGGAACTGTGCTTCCGTAGAGGTAGGGGAGCTAGCAGGCCAGAGGTGGATGAACGTAGTGCCCTCGTTTGGGTGTAGGGTCTGATCAGAGCCTGGTAAGGTAAGGAGGTGCCGTTCCCCTCACAGCTCCGTAGGCAAGCACCATGGTCTTGTAGTAGATGCGAGCCTCAACTGGAAGCCAGTGGAGTGTGCAGAGGAGCGGGGTGACATGAGAGAACTTGGGATGGTTGAACACCAGACGGGCTGCAGCGTTCTGGATAAGTTGTAGGGGTTGAAGGAGCTGGAGCAGTTTTACCTTGAAGAACGGGCAAAAATCCCAGTGGCTAGATGTGCCAAGCTTATAGAGACATACCCCAAGAGACTTGCAGCTGTAATTGCTGCAAAAGGTGGCTCTACAAAGTCTTGACTTTAGGGGGGTGAATAGTTTTGCACGCTCAAGTTTTCTGTTTTTATGTCTTATTTTTTGTTTGTTTCACACAAAAAAATATTTTGCATCTTCAAAGTGGTAGGCATGTTGTGTAAATCAAATGATATAAACCCCCAAAAAAATCCATTTTAATTCCAGGTTGTAAGGCTACAAAATAGGAAAAATGCCAAGGGGGTGAATACTTTCGCAAGCCACTGTACATACATACATACATACAGTATAACATATTTGGTTGTAATTGGATGGTAAAAGCTAAAAGTCACTACATATGTTTTTATCCTTCTGATTAAGCTTTGATCACTTGAAAAGAAGAGACAGCAAACAGGTCTCTGTTTTGATTATGCATGAGAGAGATGGAGACCCTCTGCAGCCGAGGCTGAGCTCCCCATCCCTAGTTGCTATGGAGACCAGCCCATCGCAGCAGCAGAGTGGTGGGCTGCAGGCTGGAGTCACCCTGTGTGGATTTGCAGTGAGTGAGAAAACACACGCACGCATACACACACACACACACACACCGACACAGAAAACTGACACATAAAAACACCTCGTCCTCTTTTATCAGCCAGCGGATCTTCCCTTTTCATCTCATCTGAGGGTGCTTGTCAATGAATATATTACATGACCCCACGTCAAGGCCCTTACATGAGAAGACAAATAAGATTAATTTTGTGTGGTTTTTATTTGAACACTATTATAACACTAACAAGACATGTTGTGGGTTTTGGAGCTGCTCCAATGTGATTTACTATAAAGGAAAGAAATGGAGCAATAATACTGCTGTTGAGTCTATTTTAGTCGCCAGTAGAGTTCCTCTTACAGACAGAACAGACTCTCTGGGGATGGTTCCCTTCCTGCTCCTGCAGAGAGAGTATAGCCCTATGGGCCCTGGTCAAAAGTAGTGCACTATATAGGGACCAGGATGCCATTTCAGATGCAGCCAGAGACGACCACATTGCGTTCCCACATTACCTCACCCCCTGAAACATGCCACACAGACCTCAACCTCGGGCCCTGGAATGTGTGACTCCAATCACCCCACCACAAAGAGAGAGAGAGAGAGAGAGAGAGAGAGAGGACTAGGATGACACATATTCCCACAGCTCAAGGTGATGAGAAAAAAATTTAAAGCGTTTTTGCCCGGTGCTGCAGCTTTGGAGCCATTATCATTGTTTAGAGGAGGAGAGAGTGGTGATAGAGAGAGAAGGAATGAAATAGACTGAAATATGTATTACTGTGGAATGCAACGCTAGGCTAGCAGACTCTGCATGCCCCTTTTCTGTGGGTTTTACCAACAGACTTATCACAAAGCCTACATCACCAGCCAACCTACGCCCATCTCCTCCTCCTCCTCCTCCTCCTCCTCCACCATCTGTGAAACACAAAAGGAAAACAACATCTGCTGGACCACAGCGAGAACAGCAGCAGTGCATTTCAAACTGTGCTGTGGTGTGCAGGGAGAAAGAAAAGCAGAGAGGCAGGCAGGCAGGGAGTCAGGCAGGGAGACAGGCAGGCAGGGAGACAGGCAGGCAGGGAGACAGGCAGGCGGACAGGGAGGGAGACAGGCAGGCAGAGAGAGAGATAGGCAGGCAGAGAGGGAGGGAGACAGGCAGGCAGAAAGAGAGAGACAGGAAGGCAGGGAGACAGGCAGGCGGACAGGGAGGGAGACAGGCAGGCAGAGAGAGAGATAGGCAGGCAGGGAGGGAGGGAGACAGGCAGGCAGAGAGAGAGACAGGCAGGCAGGGAGATAGACAGGCAGACAGGCAGAGAGAGAGATAGGCAGGCAGAGAGGGAGGGAGACAGGCAGGCAGAAAGAGAGAGACAGGCAGGCAGGGAGACAGGCAGGCAGGGAGCCAGGCAGGCGGACAGGGAGGGAGACAGGCAGGCAGAGAGAGAGATAGGCAGGCAGGGAGGGAGGGAGACAGGCAGGCAGAGAGAGAGACAGGCAGGCAGAGAGAGAGACAGGCAGGCAGGGAGGCAGGCAGGCAGGGAGACAGGCAGGGAGGCAGGCAGGGAGAGAGACAGGCAGAGAGACAGGCAGGCAGGGAGACAGGCAGGCAGGGAGACAGGCAGGCAGAGAGACAGGCAGGCAGAGATAGAGACAGGCAGGCAGAGAGAGAGACAGGCATGCAGGGAGGCAGGCAGGCAGAGAGAGAGACAGGCAGGCAGGGAGGCAGGCAGGCAGGGAGACAGGCAGGCAGGGAGACAGGCATGCAGAGAGAGAGACAGGCTGGCAGAGAGAGAGACAGGCAGGCAGGGAGGCAGGCAGGCAGGGAGACAGGCAGGCAGAGATAGAGACAGGCAGGCAGAGAGAGAGACAGGCAGGCAGAGAAGCAGGTAGGCAGAGAGAGAGACAGGCAGGCAGGGAGGCAGGCAGGCAGGCAGAGAGACAGGCAGGCAGGGAGACAGGCAGGCAGAGAGAGAGACAGGCAGGCAGAGAGAGAGACAGGCAGGCAGGGAGGCAGGCAGGCAGGGAGACAGGCAGGGAGAGAGACAGGGAGACAGGCAGGCATGGAGACAGGCAGGCAGGGAGACAGGCAGGCAGAGAGACAGGCTTGCAGGCAGTTACTGACTGTTACTGATTTCCATAGACAACAGGGTTTGCTGTGCATAAATAATGCTGGAGTCAGTCTGAGGTGCAGCAAACCATAAAATGGGTTCTTTGGAAGCTAAGGCAGGCAGGCGTCTCACATTCAGGCAGCTCTGCTCTGGGGATTGACAGGAGATACTATGGGAGCTCACAACATTTAGGCTTGGTTTAACTTAAAACCCAAAACACACCAACACCAGCCACCACACACTTCTTCTGCAACAACAGGCATTACTGTATATAGGTAATAGGGTGCCCTATGGGACGGCTGGGTTCCATTTGGGAATAGGGTGCCCTATGGGACGGCTGGGTTCCATTTGGGAATAAGGTGCCCTATGGGACGGCTGGGTTCCATTTGGGAATAGGGTGCCCTATGGGACGGCTGGGTTCCATTTGGGAATAAGGTGCCCTATGGGACGGCTGGGTTCCATTTGGGAATAGGGTGCCCTATGGGACGGCTGGGTTCCATTTGGGAATAGGGTGCCCTATGGGACGGCTGGGTTCCATTTGGGAATAAGGTGCCCTATGGGACGGCTGGGTTCCATTTGGGAATAAGGTGCCCTATGGGACGGCTGGGTTCCATTTGGGAATAGGGTGCCCTATGGGACGGCTGGGTTCCATTTGGGAATAAGGTGCCCTATGGGACGGCTGGGTTCCATTTGGGAATAGGGTGCCCTATGGGACGGCTGGGTTCCATTTGGGAATAGGGTGCCCTATGGGACGGCTGGGTTCCATTTGGGAATAAGGTGCCCTATGGGTGCTGGTCGAAAGTAGTGCAACCACATTCCGTGCTCTAGCAGCTGTGATGATGTCCTGAGTTATGGAAAGGAAAAGTGGTGTTAATGTTTAATGTCGCTCTTAGGGATGGAGGTTTGAATTCAGCCAGCCGGCAACAGAAAGCTTTGACTCAAACCTGATAAGAAATTAGCCTGTGGAAGGGGAACATAGCCAACTCTGTCTGCATTCTCAAATGGCACCCTATTCCCTATTTAGTACACTTCTTTTGACTAGGGCCCATAGCGACTATATAATAATAAAAATAGTATTGATTGGACTTACATAGCACTTTTCTAGACACCCAAAGCACTTTACTTTCACAGCAACCAATTTGCGACAGAATACTCACCACACATCAGCTACAGAGGTAAGGGGTGATTTATGCCAATTATGAATGAGGGGGATGATTAGAAGGCCTTGATGGAAACGGGGCCAGGTTGGGAATTTAGCTAGGACACTGGGGTTAACACCCCTACACTTATGATAAGGGCCATGGGATCTTTAGTGACCACAGAGTGTCAGTACACCTGTTTAATGTCCCATTTGAAAGACGGCACCCTACGCAGGGCGATGTCCCCATCACTGCCCTGGGGCATTGGGATTTTATCTTAAGACCAGAGGGAAGAGTGCGTATGTGTACTGGCCCTCCAACACCACTTCCAGCAACATCTGGTCTCTCATTCAGGGACTGACCAGGACCAACCCTGCTTAGCTTCAGAGGCAACCCAGCAGTGGGATGCAGGGTGGTATGCTGCTGGCTATATAGGGAATAGGGTGCCATTTGGGATGCAGCCTCTGTCTCTGCAGAAACATAACAAAGCACATACAGTATCTCACAAAAGTGAGTACACCCCTTACATTTTTGTAAATATTTGAGTATATCTTTTCATGTGACAACACTGAAGAAATTACACTTTGCTACAATGTAAAGTAGTGAGTGTACAGCTTGTATAACAGTGTAAATTTGCTGTCCCCTCAAAACAACTCAACACACAGCCATTCATGTCTAAACCGCTGGCAACAAAGGTGAGTACACCCCTAAGTGAAAATGTCAAAATTGGGCCCAATTAGCCATTTTCCCTCCCCGGTGTCATGTGACTCGTTAGTGTTACAAGGTCTCAGGTGTGAATGGGGAGCAGGTGTGTTAAATTTGGTGTCATCGCTCTCATACTGGTCACTGGAAGTTCAACATGGCACCTCATGGTAAAGAACTCTCTGAGGATCTGAAAAAAAGGCTATAAGAAGATTGCCAAGACCCTGAAACTGAGCTGCAGCACGGTGGCCAAGACCATACAGCGGTTTAACAGGACAGGTTCCACTAAGAACAGGCCTCGCCATGGTCGACCAAAGAAGTTGAGTGCACGTGCTCAGCTTCATATCCAGAGGTTGTCTTTGGGAAATAGACCGATGAGTGCTGCCAGCATTGCTGCAGAGGTTGAAGGGCTGGGGGGTAAGCCTGTCAGTGCTCAGACCATACGCCGCACACTGCATCAAATTGGTCTGCATGGCTGTCGTCCCAGAAGGAAGCCTCTTCTAAAGATGATGCACAAGAAAGCCCGCAAACAGTTTGCTGAAGACAAGCAGACTAAGGAACCATGTCCTGTGGTCTGAAGAGACCAAGATAAACTTATTTGGTTCAGATGGTGTCAAGCGTGTGTGGCGGCAACCAGGTGAGGAGTACAAAGACAAGTGTGTCTTGCCTACAGTCAAGCATGGTGGTGGGAGTGTCATGGTCTGGGGCTGCATGAGTGCTGCCGGCACTGGGGAGCTACAGTTCATTGAGGGAACCATGAATGCCAACATGTACTGTGACATACTGAAGCAGAGCATGATCCCCTCCCTTCGGAGACTGGGCCGCAGGGCAGTATTCCAACATGATAACGACCCCAAACACACCTCCAAGACGACCACTGCCTTGCTAAAGAAGCTGATGGTAAAGGTGATGGACTGGCCAAGCATGTCTCCAGACCTAAACCCTATTGAGCATCTGTGGGGCATCCTCAAACAGAAGGTGGAGGAGTGCAAGGTCTCTAACATCCACCAGCTCCGTGATGTCGTCATGGAGGAGTGGAAGAGGACTCTAGTGGCAACCTGGGAAGCTCTGGTGAACTCCATGCCCAAGAGGGTTAAGGCAGTGCTGGAAAATGATGGTGGCCACACAAAATATTGACACTTTGGGCCCAATTTGGACATTTTCACTTAGGGGTGTACTCACTGTTGTTGCCAGCAGTTTAGACATTAATGGCTGTGTGTTGTGTTATTTTGAGGGGACAGCAAATTTACACTGTTATACAAGCTGTACACTCACTACTTTACATTGTAGCAAAGTGTAATTTCTTCAGTGTTGTCACATGAAAAGATATACTCAAATATTTACAAAAATGTGAGGGGTGTACTCACTTTTGTGAGATACTGTATATACACTCTCCAGATGGCTCTGTTGTTTGTTTTTTTACTTTCTAGAATGTCATAGATACAGTATTAGATATTCAGGGGCATATGGGTCCTATTTATAGACCTTGGCATGAATAACTGGAGTAAGAAGAATTCTAATTATCCAGAAAAGATAACGCTTCAGTGTCTAAATGTTTGACTCAAGCTAAACTTACACTTACAAATGGATTTACCAAACAATAAATCCACCTACACACCCTCTAATCTTCTCCTTTCCCCCTTCTGATAACCAGGTGGCGAATCGCATCTCTGCATGCCTGGCAGACATATCAGTATGGATAACGGATCACCACCTCAAGCTGAACCCTGGCAAGACGGAGCTGCTCTTCCTCCCGGGGAAGGACTGCCCGTTCCATGATCTCGCCATCACGGTTGACAACTCCGTTGTGTCCTCCTCCCAGAGTGCGAAGAGCCTTGGCGTGACCCTGAACAACACCCTGTCGTTCTCCGCTAACATCAAGGCGGTGACCCGCTCCTGCAGGTTCATGCTCTACAACATTCGGAGAGTACGACCCTGCCTCACACAGGAAGCGGCACAGGTCCTAATCCAGGCACTTGTCATCTCCCGTCTGGATTACTGCAACTCGCTGTTGGCTGGCCTCCCTGCATGTGCCATTAAACCCCTACAACTCATCCAGAATGCCGCAGCCCGTCTGGTGTTCAACCTTCCCAAGTTCTCTCACGTCACCCCCCTCCTCCGCACACTCCACTGGCTTCCAGTTGAAGCTCGCATCCGTTACAAGACCATGGTGCTTGCCTTTGGAGCAGCGAGGGGAACGGCACCTCTGTACCTTCGGGCTCTGATCAGTCCCTACACCCAAACGAGGGCATTGCGTTCATCCACCTCTGGCCTGCTGGCTCCCCTTCCTCTGCGGAAGCATAGTTCCCGCTCAGCCCAGTCAAAACTGTTCGCTGCTCTGGCACCCCAATGGTGGAACAAGCTCCCTCACGACGCCAGGACAGCGGAGTCACTCACCACCTTCCGGAGACATTTGAAACCCCACCTCTTTAAGGAATACCTGGGATAGGATAAAGCAATCCTTCTACCCCCCCCCCACACACACAGCGGAGTCGCTCACCACCTTCCGGAGACATTTGAAACCCCACCTCTTTAAGGAATACCTGGGATAGGATAAAGTAATCCTTCTACCCCCCCCCCCCCCCCCCCAAAAATTGTAAAGTGGTTATCCCACTGGCTATAGGGTGAATGCATCAATTTGTGAGTCGCTCTGGACTAGAGCGTCTGCTAAATGACGTAAATGTGCCCTTGAGCAAGGCACTTAACCCTAATTGCTCCTGTAAGTCGCTCTGGATAAGAGCGTCTGCTAAATGACTTAAATGTTAAATGTAAATGTTAAATGTTCTTCTTTCTTGTGGTGCTTGCTCCAATCCTGTCACACACAAGCACACACACCACCAGAAATAGTTTATGAGAGAAAAATCAAGTAAAGCAGGGTGGATTATAGAGCTGAGGCCTGGGGTATGGAAAAGGAAAGCAATTACTGTAATGGATGGCTCAGGTGAAAGGTGAAAAATCTGTTTACGTGCCCTTGAGCAAGGCACTTAACCCTATTTGCTCCTGTAAATCGCTCTGGATAAAATAGTCTGCTAAATGACAAGTTTAAATGACAAGCTACAACAGTACACTAGGCTCTCATTCTGCTTCAGTCAATGTCGCCCTCTATAGGAAGACATCAGATATTGGACTGCAAGCGCAATAATAATAATAATAATTTTCCACCATGGACCGGTTTGTACATAAAACATTCCATTCAGGCTGCAAATGCGTCGATGTCTTCCTTAATTTAAAATGGCGAAAAGGCGAAAAATATATATATATATGCGTACATTCTTTATGAAACACAATTTTCCACCACCATGAATGTTTTATGTACGAACCGGACCACGGGGGATAGGTGCGTATAGCTGACTGCATGGATTCCCTTTGGACGGTAAAATGAAGCGACTCAATATCGCCATCTGCCGGCCATGGGCTAAAACGAAATATAATAATTAAATGGCAGATTAGCCCATATGTCGCGTATGTTATTTATAATGAGGGATACCTGCAGAAAATCGGATCTCTAAAATGAAAATCGATGGCCCTCCCTTCTGTAAAATATATTTGTACCCGACCCTCTCCTATACCCAAAATAATAATTTAAACAAAGTGGATAGCAGAGAACATGCCTACCGTTTACCCTCACTCCTAGCACAGATATGCAGTTTTAGAAACGGTTCTTTGCCATGTAAAGCTTACACAATGAAATAGCCAGAAGGTTTTGGATTCGCAGACCACCGCCGGCCAAAGGTGAAAATATATCCTTTATAATAAAAGCACTACCTGAATCAATCATTTTATTTTTGCGGTCCGAGAAAATTTTGTATTTTATAAAAGCATTTCATGCAATTCTAGGTCATTTTACATGACTGGAGACGAGCAGAATATTTTATAATACCACAACAGTACATGACAACGAATGAGTGCATGAGCAGCACCGGAGACGTTTTAATTTCTTTACAGGCTATTGTTAAAAAAGAGGATAGTCTAAGTTTGGAACAGTGCTAAAGTCGTCTATCAACTGTAAAAATGTAGCGCAACAGAACCAGTTACAACTGAAGTATCGGATCATCAATGAATTAGAGAAAAAGCCATTCATTGTTTAACACAGCATCCACATATCATCAGGTACAGTGCCTTCGGAAAGAATTCAGACCCCTTGACTTTTTCCACATTTTGTTATGTTACAGCCTTATTCTAAAATTGATTAAAAATATATATATATTCTCATCAATCTACACACTATACCCCATGATGGCAAAGCGAAAACGGGTTTTTAGAAATGTTAGCAAATGTATTAAAAATAAAAATCAGATACCTTATTTACATAAGTATTCAGACCCTTTGCTATGAGACTCGAAATTGAGCTAAGGTGCATCCTGTTTCCATTGATCATCCTTGAGATGTTTCTACAACTTGATTGGAGGCAACCTGTGCTTGTAGCGTCCTACCCAAGAAGACTCAAGGCTGTAATCGCTGCCAAAGTTGCTTCAACAAAGTACTGAGTAAAGGGGCTGAATACTTATGTAAATGTGATATTTCCGTTTTTGCAAAAATGTCAAAAAAACAGTTTTGGCTTCGTCATTATGGGGTATTGTGTGTAGATTGATCAGGAGAAAAACTATTTAATAAAACAAATGTAATAAGGCTGTAACGTCACAAAATGTGGAAAAAGTCAAGGGGTATGAATACTTTCCGAATGCACTGTATGCACTTGTAACTCTTTTCATTTGGGAAACTAATTTTCTAATTTATTCTATTTTATTCCATTATATTGTTGTTACCAAATAGATGTGTTGACTGTGATTAGGGCATCTGCTAGGCTAAAATAAACTAGGCATGCATAGCTCACCACATGATCCTAAAACCAAAGACTGGCCAAACTCGTGCTTCTAAAAGTGAATTCAATAAGGCATTTTTCGTTTCATTATTATTTAATTATAAGTAAATACATCCTAAATGCATATGCATGTTGTTGAGGTGCTGTTGTTGATGTGTTGTTGAAATGCTGAGGGCTTCTACCAGCCTGTAGCTTGTCCCACATTTCACATTTTACTACATAAGACTGAATCGAGCCAGTTGGTCACAAATGCTTCACAATTGATTTCTTGAATGGCAGACTATAGCCTTGAAATAATAGTATAGCCTAAATAATTCATTTTCGTTCCTTCTTAGGCTAACTGGCTTGCTCCTGACTGATTGAGAGTTAGTATGTTTAATAGCCTGTTGAAATGTTGAATGTCAATTGATAGTGACAGAATCATTAATTCCCAAGCAAAGTACATTTTTTGTCTCCAGGGCTACAGAAGGTTGTAATGCAGCCTCTGAATGTCATAAACAAACAAAATATATCCCATATGATCAGAGTCCTGTCTTTCCCCAGCATTTTACAGCTTGTTTCTATACTGAACAAAAATATAAACGCAACAATTTCAACAATTTGAAAGAATTTGCTGAGTTACAGTTCATATAAGGAAATCAGTCAATTGAAATAAATGCATTAGGCCCTAATCTATGGATTTCACATGACTTGGCAGCTTCATTAAATAGTACCCGCAAAACACCAGTCTCAACGTCAACAGTGAAGAGGTGACTCCTGGATGCGGACCTTCTAGGCAGAGTTGAAAAGAAAAAGCCATATCTCAGACTGCCCATCTTAATCTTTTATTTTTATTGGCCAGTCTGAGATATGGCTTTTTCTTTGCAACTTGCCAGTTGAGGACCTGTTTCTCAAACTAGACACTAATGTATTTGTCCTCTTGCTCAGTTGTGCACCGGGGCCTCCCACTCCTCTTTCTATTCTGGTTAGAGCCCGTTTGCGCTGTTCTGTGAAGGGAGTAGTACACAGTGTTGTACGAGATTTTCAGTTTCTTGGCAATTTCTCGCATGGAATAGCCTTCATTTCTCAGAACAAGAATAGACTGACAAGTTTCAGAAGAAAGTTATTTGTTTCTGGCCATTTTGAGCCTGTAATCGAACCCACAATTGCTGATGCTCCAGATACTCAATTAGTCTCAAGAAGGCCAGTTTTAATGCTTCTTTAATCAGCACAACAGTTTTCAGCTGTGCTAACAAAATTGCAAAAGGGTTTTCTAATGATCAATTAGCCTTTTTTAAATGATCAACTTGGATTAGCAAACACAACGTGCCATTGGAACACAGGACTGATGGTTGCTGATAATGGGCCTCTGTACGCCTATGTAGATATTCCATAAAAAATCAGCCGTTTCCAGCTACATTAGCCATTTACAACATTAACAATGTCTACACTGTATTTGTGATCAATTTGATGTTATTTGAATGGACACATTTTTTATTTTCTTTCGAAATCAAGGACATTTCTAAGTGACCCCAAACTTTTGAACGGTAGTGGCTTATTGTGAGGTCAATAACTCTGATAAATAGCTTCATTATGGGCAACGAAACATTGTTTTTATTAAAATCAATTATAGCAATAGTAAGCTTAACTTCAGTCCTCCTTCTCGTCTTCACGCTCTCCCTCTCAAGCTGAACAGGACCTCAGTAGGCCTAGTCCGCACGCACAGATATTGCTTAAAAAAATTATAATTTGCCTCGTCTCCTGAAGTGCCACCGTACACAGCACAGTCATTGGTTAGGCAGCACAAAAGGGTTTACATCAGCGAGAGCAGGGCAGGCCGGGGCTCATGATTGGGAACTTCTATCCATTGCAGTGTAGCCTAGTTTTAGATGCACCATCCCAACGGTGCAAAAACTCGGGAAGGAAGTACATTATCTTAGAAATATAACTTTGCCCTGTGCTCTTCGTATAGCATAGGCCTATAGTATAGACCAGCCTTTCTCAAACGTTTTTGTGCCAGTCACACCCCGGAGGTGTCGAGGTGTTTTCAACAGCCAGTCTGTTGCGATATTTTTATTTTGTTGCAGCAAGAGGGGAGAAGCTGGTCTCACATAAGAAGGTAGAATGAAAGGGGATTAATGTCAACTCTGCCATCTCGCATCCGCTGCTGAACAGCCAGAATGTGGACAGGCGCATCTCATTAAAATGAGTGCACAGGCCTTGGTCACAGGATAGCTCCAATAGTTTATCCTCAAGAACCGGTGACAGGCGGTGAGTCTCTTCAGTGCTGGTGAACGGATTACGTATCCACTGCTTTCCCAGGCATGGATCAGATTGTGAGGGAAAGTAATCCTCGAATTATGAGCAGAGTTTTGCTCGGATGTGACCCCATCAATTTACGCATGTGATCCATGTCTATATTACCCACGTCAGTCAGAGTTGAGAATAGAGGGAACATATAAAAAAAATGCCTCTATCCACTCGTTCTCTCCAGACGCCCAGCATTTCCTTGAAATCGGCAATTTTATCGTTTGCTTGGAAAATGTCACTTTAGCGTCCCTGCATGGATAGGTTGAGCAGCAGTCTTGTCGATAGGCCTGCAGATCCCGATACAACAGTCCCATCCTAATCCATGTCCATATGTACTTGTTTAAAACACAGAATATTTCACCTGCAGTTGTATTCCGAGGCACCTCTATGCAACACATTTTTCATAAGAAGCGGCATTTGAAATGTCAGCCTTCTTGTGAACTACAATTCCGACGCTGTGTATTAACGTTTAGAAACATCCAATAATCATCACTGATGAGTGAATATGGTGTCTGCTAGTGAGACAGATGGAATGGAGATTGGGCCAGTGGAGCAGTCTCAGGTACAGTAAACCAAACGCACACACACTGAACAGCCAATCCCAGCACACTAGTCATTATCTTTGAGTGTGCATACATCTGTGAGTGGTGCATGTTTTCATGTGGTCACGTGAGTGTTTTCCTATGTACAGTGAGGGAAAAAAGTATTTGATCCCCTGCTGATTTTGTATGTTTGCCCACTGACAAAGACATGATCAGTCTCTAATTTTAATGGTAGGTTTATTTGAACAGTGAGAGACAGAATAACAACAAAAAAATCTGGAAAAACTCAAAAATGTTATAATATTGATTTGCATTTTAATGAGGGAAATAAGTATAAGTACTCCCAGGTCTCTTTTATACAGGTAAACAGCTGAGATTAGGAGCACACTCTTAAAGGGAGTGCTCCTAATCTCAGTTTGTTACCTGTATAAAAGACACCTGTCCACAGAAGCAATCAATCAATCAGATTCCAAACTCTCCACCATTGCCAAGACCAAAGAGCTCTCCAAGGATGTCAGGGACAAGATTGTAGACCTACACAAGGCTGGAATGGGTTACAAAACCATCGCCAAGCAGCTTGGTGAGAAGGTGACAACAGTTGGTGCGATTATTCGCAAATAGAAGAAACACAAAATAACTGTCAATCTCCCTCGGCCTGGGGCTCCATGCAAGATCTCACCTCGTGGAGTTGCAATGATCATGAGAACGGTGAGGAATCAGCCCAGAACTACACGGGAGGATCTTGTCAATGATCTCAAGGCAGCTGGGACCATAGTCACCAAGAAAACAATTGGTAACACACTACGCCGTGAAGGACTGAAATCCTGTAGCGCCCGCAAGGTCCCCCTGCTCAAGAAAGCACACATACAGGGCTGTCTGAAGTTTGCCAATGAACATCTGAATGATTCAGAGGAGAACTGGGTGAAAGTGTTGTGGTCAGATGAGACCAAAATGGAGCTCTTTGGCATCAACTCAACTCGCCGTGTTTGGAGGAGGAGGAATGCTGCCTATGACCCCAAGAACACCATCCCCACCGTCAAACATGGAGGTGGAAACATTATGCTTTGGGGGTGTTTTTCTGCTAAGGGGACAGGACAACTTCACAGCATCAAAGGGACGATGGACAGGGCCATGTTCCGTCAAATCTTGGGTGAGAACCTCCTTCCCTCAGCCAGGGCATTGAAAATGGGTCGTGGATGGGTATTCCAGCATGACAATGACCCAAAACACACGACCAAGGCAACAAAGGAGTGGCTCAAGAAGAAGCACATTAAGGTCCTGGAGTTGCCTAGCCAGTCTCCAGACCTTAATCCAATAGAAAATCTGTGGAGGGAGCTGAAGGTTCGAGTTGCCAAACGTCAGCCTCGAAACCTTAATGACTTGGAGAAGATCTGCAAAGAGGAGTGGGACAAAATGCCTCCTGAGATGTGTGCAAACCTGGTGGCCAACTACAAGAAACATCTGACCTCTGTGATTACCAACAAGGGTTTTGCCACCAAGTACTAAGTCATGTTTTGCAGAGGGGTCAAATACTTATTTCCCTCATTAAAATGCAAATCAATTTATAACATTTTTGACATGCGTTTTTCTGGATTTTTTTGTTGTTATTCTGTCTCTCACTGTTCAAATAAACCTACCATTAAAATTGTAGACTGATCATGTCTTTGTCAGTGGGCAAACGTACAAAATCAGCAGGGGATCAAATACTTTTTTCCTTCACTGTATATGTGTGCTGTGTGTTTATTCCACAGGTCACTCCAGTGATGACAGGGTCTCCTCAGTGTGTTATGGCTCTGTGGATGCTGTTTCCTACCTGACCCCGCACCAGTGGAGGAGCAGGGGCTGATGAGCATGCCCAAGACCTTGGCATTGTGCCACCCGGCCCTGCTGTGAGCCAGAGAGGCCATCACACTGGCAGACCTGCTCAGGTCAGGGACATAGGCAGCTGAGTATGGGGCACCTTGTTATATAATATAAAAAAGACTGAGGTCGGCATTCAATTCATAGCACAGCGTACTGGACAGCTGACAATGTGGCTTCCAAAACTAAAATTACAAAATTATATACAGCCAGCAACCATCAGATTCGGTTCCAACACCCCCAGAACCAACTCATGGGAAAGACCCCACCCCATGGCCCAACTAGCAATTTAGACCAATCCGAATGGCGGTCCCAACGGCACGCACAAAAAAGGGGCAGGGCCGGGTGATAGGACTGTTAAATATGTTAGGATGGTATTGTGCAATTTTTTTTATTTAACCTTTATTTAACTAGGCAAGTCAGTTAAGAACAAATTCTGATTTACAATGATGGCCTACCCCGGCCAAACCCGGACGACGCTGGGCCAATTGTGCGCTGCCCTATGGGACTCACGGCCGGGAATCACGGCCGGTTGTGATACAGCCTGAAACCGAACCAGGGTCTGTAGTGACGCCTCTAGCACTGAGATACAGTGCCTTAGGCCACTCGGGAGCCCCTAATCTCTCTGCCTGTCACGTGCCTTCGCAATACATCAGTGCAACAATGTATTGATGTTCTCTCTCAAAAGTTGTCTGTGCAGAGCCTGTGGTCTAGTGGTAACACATCCGACACAATCACATATACTTCTCCCCACCGGAAACTGGGGTTCCATTCCTGTGTCTACCCTTCCTACTGTGTCTCCCCCTTCATCCATCTTCTCTATTTCACAACTATCTGTATAAAGCATAATAAAATACATGTTAAAATAAGTTGGCTTTTTTATTTATTTACCCCCTTCTTCTCTTTCCACAGAAAACGTTGGAAGTCCCAGAAACCTCACTAGCCTTCGAAGAAAGACAAGTCGGTTGTCCTCAAAAGGAGACGTAGGTGCCACTCATATCAGTCTGTTCAGACCCAAAACAAAAATAGCTGCCTCATGTCCACTATTTACAGTGTATGGCAAATGGGCTATAAAGAGCTGGTACAAACAACATGCTAATGTTTTGTATCTACACTCAATGTCACTCACTGGCCTACAGTGGCTTGCGAAAGTATTCACCCCCCTTGGCATTTTTCCTATTTTGTTGCCTTACAACCTGGAATTATAATGGTGTTTTTGGGGGTTTGTATCATTTGATTTACACAACATGCCTACCACTTTTGAAGATGTAACATATTTTTTATTGTGAAACAAGCAAGAAATAAGACAAAAAAACAACTTGAGTGTGTATAACTATTCACCCCCCCCCCCCAAAGTCAATACTTTGTAGAGCCACCTTTTGCAGCAATTTCCGCTGCAAGTCTCTTTGAGTATGTTTGAATAAGCTTGGCACATCTAGCCACTGGGATTTTTGCCCATTCTTTAAGGCAAAACTGCTCCAGCTCCTTCAAGTTGGATGGGTTCCGCTGGTGTACAGCAATCTTTAAGTCATACCACAGATTCTCAATTGGATTGAGGTCTGGGTTTGACTAGGACATTCCATTAATTGTTTCCCCTTAAACCACTCAAGTGTTGCTTTAGCAGTATGCTTAATGTCATTGTCCTGCTGGAAGGTGAACCTCTGTCCCAGTCTCAAATCTCTGGAAGACTGAAACAGGTTTCCCTCAAGAATTTCCCTGTATTTAGCGCCATCCATCATTCCTTCAATTCTGACCAATTTTCCAGTCCCTGCTGATGGAAAAACATCCCCACAGCATGATGCTGCCACCACCATGCTTCACTGTGGGGATGGTGTTCTTGGGGTGATGAGAGGTGTTGGGTTTGTACCAGACATAGCGTTTTCCTTGATGGCCAAAAAGCTCAAATTTAGTCTCATCTGACCAGAGTACCTTCTTCCATACAGTGGTGTGAAAAAGTGTTTGCCCCCTTCCTGATTTGTAATTTGTTTGCATGTTTGTCACACTTAAATGTTTCAGATCATCAAACAAATGTCAATATTAGTCAAAGATAACACAAGTAAACACAAAATGCAGTTTTGAGAAGGTTGTTATTATTAAGGGAAAACAAAATCCAAACCTACATGACACTGTGTGAAAAAGTGTTTGCCCCCCTGTTATAACACAACTCCACTGTGGTTTATCACACCTGAGTTCAATTCCTCTAGCCACAACCAGGCCTGATTACTGCCACACCTGTTCTCAATAAAGGAATCACTTAAATAGGACCTGCCTGACAAAGTGAAGTAGACCAAAATATCCTCAAAGCTAGACATCATGCCGAGATCCAAAGAAATTCAGGAACAAATGAGAAAGAAAGTAAAAAATAATTTTTTTTGTTTTTTTTTGTTGTCATTTAGCAGACTCTCTTATCCAGAGCGACTTACAGTTAAATGAGTGCATACATTATTTTTTATTTTTCATACTGGCCCCCCGTGGGAATTGAACCCACAACCCTGGCATTGCAAACGCCATGCTCTACCAACTGAGCTACATCCCTGCCGGCCATTCCCTCCCCTACCCTGGACCAATTGTGCGCCGCCCCATGGGTCTCCCGGTCGCAGCCGGCTACGACAGAGCCTGGATTCGAACCAGGATCTCTAGTGGCACAGCTAGCACTGCGATGCAGTGCCTTAGACCACTGCTCCACTCGGGAGGCCGAGTAATTGAGATCCATCAGTCTGGAAAAGGTTATAAAGCCATTTCTAAAGCTTTGGGACTCCAGCAAACCACAGTGAGAGCCATTATCCACAAATGGCAAAAACATGGAACAGTGGTGAACATTCCCAGGAGTGGCCCGACCAAAATTACCCCAAGAGCGCAGCGACGACTCATCCAAGAGGTCACAAAAGACCCCACAACAACATCCAAAGAGCTGCAGGCCTCACTTGCCTCAGTTAAGGTCAGTGTTCATGACTCCACCATAAGAAAGAGACTGGGCAAAAATGGCCTGCATGGCAGAGTTCCAAGACGAAAACCACTGCTGAGCATAAAGAGCATTAAGGCTCGTCTCATTTTTGCCAGAAAACATCTTGGTGATCCCCAAGACCTTTGGGAAAATACTCTGTGGACTGACGAGACAAAAGTTGAACTTTTTGGAAGGTATGTGTGTCCCATTACATCTGGCGTAAAAGTAACGCCGCATTTCAGAAAAAGATCATACCAACAGTAAAATATGGTGGTGGTAGTGTGATGGTCTGGGCCAGTTTTGCTGCTTCAGGACCTGGAAGACTTGCTGTGATAAATGGAACCATGAATTCTGCTGTCTACCAAAAAATCCTGAAGGAGAATGTCCGGCCATCCTGTTCGTGACCTCAAGCTGAAGCGAACTTGGGTTCTGCAGCAGGACAATGATCCAAGATTGCGTAGCAGTGCGGTCGTGTACTATGTGTGTGTCCGTGTAAATAGCCTGTTTTTTGTTTGTTTTTGTACATATTTCCCTATCACACTTTTCATCCTTCTACTAAATATACTTTCCTGCAACCCGCCTCACTCAATGTGGAACGGATTCTATTATTGACTTACCTTTTATCTAGAATCTCCAGTTGAAACTAGCTAGCCAGCTAACTAGCTACTTGCTATTAGCCACCGTTAGCGGTTTTCACCCAGAACATCGGATTTTCTGCCGGAATAACTGAATCACTGGACATTAACACCGGACCGCAACTAGCTAGCCGCAACCGAATGGATGTTGCTGTTGGCTAATCACCACTGCCCCCGACGCAAGCACCAGTTAGCCTTGAGCTAGCCTCGAGCCAGGCCCATATCCCGGCTATCTACCTCTCTGTCAACAGGACGGGACCTCCTAGAGTCGACACGGAGCCCCGCCAATCCATCACGACTGGTCTGCCGACGTAATCGTCTGTGGTTTCAACAGGCTTACCGTTGCGACGACCACGAAGATCCATCTGCTAGCCCCGGCCTGCTAGCACACGCAAACAACAGCCGTGCTTCCTGCTAGCCAGTGCTGTAGCACCAATTCGAACTGCTCTCGGACTCACATATTGCTGTTCACTGGACCTTATGATCACTCAGCTGCTCAGCTTATGCCTGCTGGACTGTTCCTTTACACGGTACCCTGTCCTGTTTATCTGTTTAGCCTCAGCCCAAACTTTCATTGCCATTACCAGTTGTTGTCTTAGCTCTCTCTAATAACACCTGGGATTGCTTTATGCCTCTCTCCCATGTCAATATGCCTTGCCTATTGCTTGTTAGTTCTTATTATACAATTTCACTGTAAAGCCCCAAGTCCCTCTCAAACTGCCTCAAATAGCTCCTTTGTTCCAACCCCCATTCACGCGGAGACCGGCTCAATCGGTGCCTCCAGTGATGCTATCTCTTTCATTGTTACCCAACGCTTACGTTTACCTCCACTGTACTCATATCCTTGTCTGTACATAATGCACTGAATCTATTCTACAACGCCCGGAAATCTGCCCCCTTTCCTCTCTGTACCCAACGCACTAGAAGACCAGTTCTTAAAGCCTTTAGCCGTATCCTATTCTAGTCCTCCTCTGTTCCTCTGGTGATGTAGAGGTTAACCCAGGCCCTGCAGCCCCCAGTATCACTCCTACTCCCCAGGAGCTATCATTTGTTGACTTCTGTAACCGTAAAAGCATTGGTTTCTTGCATGTTAACATCAGAAGCCTCCTCCCTAAGTTTGAGTTATTCACTGTGTTAGCGCACTCCACCAACCCTGATGTTCTAGCAGTGTCTGAATCCTGGCTTAGGAAGGCCACCAAAAATTCTGAAATTTCCATCCCCAACTACAACATTTTCCGTCTAGATAGAACTGCCAAAGGGGGTGGAGTTGCAATGTACTGTAGAGATAGCCTGCAGAGCTCTATCATACTATCCAGGTCTGTGCCCAAACAGTTTGAGCTTCTACTTCTAAAAATCCACCTTTCCAGAAATAAGTCTCTCACTGTTGCCGCTTGCTACAGATCCACCCCCCCCCAGCCCCCAGCTGTGCCCTGGACACCATATGTGAATTGATTGCCCCCCATCTATCCTCAGAGTTCGTACTGCTTGGTGACCTAAACTGGGATATGCTTAACACCCTGGCCATCCTACAATCCAAACTAGATGCCCTCAATCTCACACAAATTATCAAGGAACCTACCAGGTACAACCCTAAATCCGTAAACATGGGCACTCTTATAGATATCATCCTGACTAATTTACCCTCTAAATACACCTCCGCTGTCTTCAACCAGGATCTCAGCGATCACTGCCTTATTGCCTGCATCCGTAACGGGTCCGCGGTCAAACGACCACCCCTCATCACTGTCAAACGCTCCCTAAAACACTTTAGCGAGCAGGCCTTCCTAATTGACCTGTCCCAGGTATCCTGGATGGATATCGATCTCATTCCGTCAGTAGAGGATGCCTGGATGTTCTTTAAAAGTGCTTTCCTCTCAATCTTAAATAAGCATGCCCCATTCAAAAAATTCAGAACTAAGAACAGATATAGCCCCTTGTTCTCCACAGACTTGACTGCCCTTGACCAGCACAAAAACATCCTGTGGCGTACTGCATTAGCAACTTTTCAGGGAAGTTAGGAACCAATATACACAAGCAGTTAGGAAAGCAAAGGCTAGCTTTTTCAAACAGAAATTTGCATCCTGTAGCACTAACTCCAAAATATTTTGGGACATTGTAAAGTCCATGGAGAATAAGAGCACCTCCTCCCAGCTGCCCACTGCACTGATGCTAGGAAACACTATCACCACCGATAAATCTACAATAATCGAGAATTTCAACAAGCATTTTGCTATGGCTGGCCATGCTTTCCACCTGGCTACCACTACCCCGGTCACCAGCTCTGCACCCTCCACTGCAACTTGCCCATGCCGCCCCCGCTTCTCCTTCACACAAATTCAGACAGCTGAAAGAGCTGCAAAATCTGGACCCCTACAAATCATCTGGGCTAGACAATCTGGACCCTTTCTTTCTAAAATTAGCCGCCGAAATTGTCGCAACCCCTATTACTAGGCTATTCAACCTCTCTTTCGTAACGTCTGAGATCCCCAGAGATTGGAAATCTGCCGCGGTCATCCCCCTCTTCAAAGGGGGTGACACTCTAGATCCAAACTGTTACAGACCTATATCCATCCTGCCCTGCCTTTCAAAAGTATTTCAAAGCCAAGTTAACAAACAGATCACCGACCATTTCGAATCACACCGTACCTTCTCCGCTAAGCAATCCGGTTTCCGAGCTGGTCATGGGTACACCTCAGCCACACTCAAGGTCCTAAACGATATTATAACCACGATCGATAATAGACAGTACTGTGCAGCCGTCTTCATCGACCTGGCCAAGGCTTTCGACTCTGTCAACCACCGCATTCTTATTGGCAGACTAAATAGCCTTGGTTTCTCAAATGACTGCCTTGCCTGGTTCACCAACTACTTCTCAAATCGAGTTCAATGTGTCAAATCGGAGGGCCTGTTGTCTGGACCTATGGCAGTCTCTATGGGGGTGCCACAGGGTTCAATTCTTGGGCCGACTCTTTTCTCTGTGTATATCAATGATGTCGCTCTTGCTGCTGGTGATTCTCAGATCCACCTCTACGCAGACGACACCATTTTATATACATCTGGCCCTTCAGTGGACACTGTGTTAACAAACCTCCAAACGAGCTTCAATGCCATACAACACTCCTTCCGTAGCCTCCAACCCCTCTTAAACACAAGTAAAACTAAATGCATGCTCTTCAATCGAACGCTGCTGGCACCCGCCCACCCGACTAGAATCACTACTCTCGACGGGTCTGACCTAGAGTATGTGGACAACTACAAATACCTAGGTGTCTGGTTAGACTGTAAACTCTCCTTCCAGACTCACATTAAGCATCTCCAGTCCAAAGTTAAATCCAGAATCGGCTTCCTATTTCGCAACAAAGCCTCCTTCACTCATGCTGCCAAACATGCCCTCGTAAAACTGACTATCCTACCGATCCTTGACTTCGGCGATGTCATTTACAAAATAGCCTCCAACTCTCTACTCAGCAAATTGGATGTAGTCTATCACAGTGCCATCCGTTTTGTCACCAAAGCCCCATATACTACCCACCACTGTGACCTGTACGCTCTTGTTGGCTGGTCCTCACTACATATTCGTCGCCAAACCCACTGGCTCCAGGCCATCTATAAATCACTGCTAGGCAAATCCCCACCTTATCTTAGCTCATTGGTCACCATAGCAACACCCACCCGTAGTATGCGCTCCAGCAGGTATATCTCACTGGTCATCCCCAAAGCCAACACCTCCTTTGGCCGAACTTCCTTCCAGTTCTCTGCTGCCAATGACTGGAACTAACTGCAAAAATCTCTGAAGCTGGAGACTCTTATCTCCCTCACTAACTTTAAGCATCAGTTGTCAGAGCAGCTTACCGATCACTGCACCTGTACACAGCCCATCTGAAATTAGCCCACCCAACTACCTCATCCCAATATTGTTTTTTATTTTGCTAATTTGCACCCCAGTATCTCTATTTGCACATCATCTCTTGCACCTCTATCATTCCAGTGTTAATACTAATTGTAATTATTTTGCACTATGGCCTATTTATTGCCTTACCACCATAACTTGCTACATTTGCACACACTGTATATATATATATATATTCTATTTTCTGTTGTATTTTTGACTTTATGTTTTGTTTTACCCCATATGTAACTCTGTGTTGTTTTTATCGCACTGCTTTGCTTTATCTTGGCCGGGTCGCAGTTGTAAATGAGAACTTGTTCTCAACTGGCTTACGTGGTTAAATAAAGGTGAAATAAATAAATTAATAAAAATCCAAAACACACCAGCAAGTCCACCTCTGAATGGCTGAAGAAAAACAAAATGAAGACTTTGGAGTGGCCTAGTCAAAGTCCTGACCTGAATCCTATTGAGATGCTGTGGCATGACCTTAAAAAGGCAGTTCATGCTCGAAAACCCTCCAATGTGGCTGAATTACAACAATTCTGCAAAGATGAGTGGGCCAAAATTCCTCCACAGCGCTTTAAAAGACTCATTGCATGTTATCGCAAACGCTTGATTGCAGTTGTTGCTGCTAAGGGTGGCCCAACCAGGTTGTAGGGGGCAATCACTTTTTCACACAGGGCCATGTGGGTTTGGATTTTGTTTTCCCTTAATAATAACAACGTTCATTTCAAAACTGCATTCTGTGTTTACTTGTGTTATCTTTTACTAATATTTAAATTTGTTTGATGATCTGAAACATTTAAGTGTGACAAACATGCAAACAAATAAGACATCTGGAAGGGGGCAAACACTTTTTCACACCACTGTATGTTTGGGGAGTCTCCCACATGGCTATTGGCGACACCAAACGTGTTTGCTTATTTTTTTTCTTTAAGCAATGGCTTTTTTCTGGCCACTCTTCCGTAAAGCCCAGCTCTGTGGAATGTACGGCTTAAAGTGGTCCTATGGACAGATACTCCAATCTCCGCTGTGAAGCTTTGCAGCTCCTTCAGGGTTATCTTTGTTCTCTGTTGCCTCTCTGATTAATGCCCTCCTTGCCTGGTCCGTGAGTTTTGGTGGGCGGCCCTCTCTTGGCAGGTTTGTTGTGGTGCCATATTCTTTCCATTTTTTAATAATGGTTTTAATGGTGCTCCGTGGGATGTTCAAAGTGTCTGATATTTTTTTATAACCCAACCCTGATCTGTACTTCTCCACAACTTTGTCCCTGACCTGTTTGGAGAGCTCCTTGGTCTTCATGGTGCCGCTTGCTTGGTGGTGCCCCTTGCTTAGTGGTGTTGCAGACTCTGGGGCCTTTCAGAACAGGTGTATATATACTGAGATCATGTGACACTTAGATTGCACACAGGTGGACTTTATTTAACTAATTATGTGACTTCTGAAGGTAATTGGTTGCACCAGATCTTATTTAGGGGCTTCATAGCAAAGGGGGTGAATACATATGCACGCAGCACTTTTCAGTTATTTATTTTTTAGAATTTCTTGAAACAAGTTCTTTTTTTCATTTCACTTCACCAATTTGGACTATTTTGTGTATGTCCATTACATGAAATCCAAATAAAAATCAATTTAAATTACAGGTTGTAATACAACAAAATAGGAAAAATGCCAAGGGGGATGAATACTTTTGCAAGGCACTGTATACAGTGACTTCAGAAAGTATTCACACCCCTTGACTTTTTCAAATCAAATCAAATGTTATTTGTCACATGTGCCGAATACAGCAGGTGAAATGCTTACTACAAGCCCTTAACCAACAATGCAGTTCAAGAAATAGAGTTAAGAAAATATTTACTAAATAAACTAAAGTAAAAAAGTAACACAATAAAACAACAATAACGAGGCTATATACAGGGAGTACCGGTACCGAGTCAATGTGAGGGGGTACAGGTTAGTCGAGGTAATTTGTACATGTAGGTAGGAGTGAAGTGACTATGCATAGATAATAAACAGCGAGTAGCAGCAGTGTAAAAACAAAGGGAGGTGTGTCAATGTAAATTGTCCGGGTTGTCCATTTGATTAATTGTTCAGCAGTCTTATGGCTTCGGGGTAGAAGCTGTTAAGGAGCCTTTTGGACCTAGACTGGCGCTCCGGTACCGCTTGCCGTGCGGTAGCAGAGAGAACAGTCTGACTTTGGTGACTGGAGTCTTAGACCATTTTCTGGGGCCTTCCTCTGACACCGCCTAGTATATACAGTGCCTTCGGAAAGTATGCCCCTTGACTTTTTCCACATTTTGTTGCATTACAGCCTTATTCTAAAATTAAATATAATTTTTTTCTCATCAATCTACACACAACACCCCATAATGACAAAGCAAAAACAGCTTTTTAGAAATGTTTGCTAATTTATAAAAAATTAAAAACTGAAATATTACATTTACATTAGTATTCAGACCCTTTACTCAGTCCTTTGTTGAAGGACCTTTGGCAGCGATTACAGTATTGATTCTTCTTGGGTATGACTCTACAAGCTTGGCACACCTGTATTTGGGGAGTTTTTCCCTTTCTTCTCTGCAGGTCCTCTCAAGCTCTGTCAGGTTGGATGGGGAGTGTTGCTGCACAGCTATTTTCAGGTCTCTCCAGAGATGTTCGATCGGGTTCAAGTCCGGGCTCTGGCCGGGCCACACAAGGACATTCAGAGACTTGTCCCGAAGCCAATCCTGCGTTGTCTTGGCTGTGTGCTTAGGATTGTTGTCCTGTTGGAAGGTGAACCTTTGCCCCAGTCTGAGGTCCTGAGCGCTCTGGAGCAGGTTTTCATCAAGGATTTCTCAATACTCCGTTCATCTTTGCCTCGATCCTGACTAATCTCCCAGTGCCTGCCGCTGAAAAACATCCTCACAGCATGATGCTTCCACCACCATACTTCACCGTAGGGATGGTGCCAGGTTTCCTCCAGACGTGACGCTTGGCATTCAGGCCAAAGAGTTCAATCTTGGTTTCATCAGACCAGAGAATCTTGTTTCTCATGGTCTGAGAGTCTTTGGGTGCCTTTTGGCAAACTCCAAGCGGGCTGTCATGTGCCTTTTTACTGAGGAGTGGCTTCCATCTGACCACTCTACCATAAAGGCCTGATTGGTGGAGTACTGCAGAGATGGTTGTCCTTCTGGAAGGTTCTCCCATCTCCACAGAGGAACTCTAAAGCTCTGTCAGAGTGACCATCGGGTTCTTGGTCACCGCCCTGACCAAGGCCCTTCTCCCCCGATTGGTCAGTTTGGCCGGGCGACCAGCTCTAGGAAGAGTCTTGGTGGTTCCAAACTTCTTCCATTTAAGAATGATGGAGGCCACTGTGTTCTTGGGGACCTTCAATGCTGCAGAAATGTGTTGGCACCCTTCCCCAGATCTGTGCCTCGACACAATCCTGTCTCGAAGCTCTACGGACAATTCCTTCGACCTCATGGCTTGGTTTTTGCTCTGACATGCACTGTCAACTGTGGGACCTTTTATATAGACAGGTGTGTGCCTTTCCAAATCATGTCCAATCAATTGAATTTACCACAGGTGGATTCCAATCAAGTTGTAGAAACATCTCAAGGATGACCAATGGAATTATGAGTGTCATAGCAACTAAGTTAGTCTATTCCTAGAAAACATTGAACCGCTGTAGTTTACAACAATTATAATTTCTGAGGTGGAAGTTGGGAGAGTTATATTTGGGTGTTTCAGTGAAACGTAAGTGAGGGAGGCCCCGCTCTCTCGCTTTCCCAGATATTTAGTCAGTGGCGGCTCCTGAAAAAATTCTCAGGGGGGGCAATTTTTCTGATGATTTAGGTGACCTACACACATTTTAAAAAAGATATGTCCAGCAACAACATGAAGACAGGGGCAGCATATAAGTCAATACCAGAAGCATTTATTGACTGATCTCAAAAGTGTTGGCTTACCAGGGTTGGTGGAGCCCTCAGTTTCATCTTTGCCTCGCAAAGCTAACTCAAACACTCCGCAAAACTTCACACACTGGATTAGCCGGCTGAGGATGTGGCGGTTCTTGCTAATGTCGTAGTAAATATATTTGTTATAGTGAATATGGAATATGATATGTTGAGTAAAATGTTGTGCTAAGATCTATTTAGGTCAGGAGCTGGTTATAAGTTCTGTTCCTATCCAATAACAATGGACAAAAGGGTCCTATCTTGTCAGCCTTGTCAGCAGGTGGCCAAGGACAACACCCACGCCATAGGCCTCTCAGTTCTTCCAACTCACGAGTTCTTGCTCTGAGGACACACACACACACACACACAAACACACACACACACACATCATCACTGTTAAACACACACACACACACACACACACACACACATCATCACTGTTAAACACACACACACACACACACACACAAAAATCCCCTCTCTTAGGCTGAACATTTGAAGACAGAGAACCCGACTCAGAGCCAATGCAACAGTGACACTAGCCTGGAGGGGACCTCGCCCAACTCATCAGGACCAATCAGAAGATCAGAACTACTAGATTCAACCTACTTCATTTATTGCATAAAATGTCTGCACACAATGTTTCGGGGCTCTCTTCAGATAGCTCCCTAAGAGTTTGACGAACGGGTCCGTGCACGCGATTCCAGATATCTTTACCTCTGAATAAACTGCCTTTATTATACCATATCCACCCTGTCCAAAGTCTCTACTTGGTCTCAGTTCTCCAGTAAACTTGTGATTATCAACACTAACCTCATCGTTGTGGCGGCGGACAGCTAGCCTGTATCCCTCATCCAGTTGAGTGGCAATGTTCACTCTCCCCAAAGCAGACAATCTCAAACAGCTATCCATGTGGGTCTTTGACAGCTCATGTTTCTTAATCTTTCCTGAAAGATGGTGCATGTCCGTTACACACCAGTCGCTGTCCAAGCGGTGCTGTCTGCCGTGCCGCCTTCAGGGTGAAAGAGTAAGCAGGGGGTAGCAGAAGACTGCATTAGCTACATCGCAGCCTGCTAGCCAGGTTTTTCGTTCGTACCAATTTTTGGAAAATCCTCGGGTGTAGGACTTTCCGCCTTTAGTAGAAACCTGTTGAATTATTAAATTTGGTCTGGGAGGTCCTAATTGTTTTGTTGCCAATTTATCTTGATTTGTTAGCCGACAAAAAGTAACTTATTTCAAAGAGACAATCGAGTTGCACTGTACGCTATAGCCATCTTGACAGTAGTACGTGAATTGATTGACGCTGCTACCCGCTCTTTTCTTAGTTACGTTCATGGTTATGTTACGTATGACGAAAGCGCGTAAGTGCAAGCCCTCAGAAACCCATAGAGATTGTATTGAAAGCTCTGATATTTGAAAAAAATAGATTTTACATGGGAGTCTATGAGAGACTTCTGGGCGATTTTCAACCTGACTGAAATCGCCCCAAAAGGGGGGGGGGGCATTTGAAGCACGACTTTAGCCTGATTGGACATTTAGTGGCAGATCAGACGTCTAGATTAGAACACTGATAACTACTGTTGCCGTGATATAATTGATTAGAAAAAAAATCCCTTCCTTTTCCCGTTTGGCAGTGCGTCGCCCATATCGCCCTAATGAACACACCGCCCCTGTATTTAGTTCATTTCATTCCGATCTCCTTTGCATTATTGTAGCCATTTTCTGTAGTCAACTATGTGTCTGTCTATCCCTGTTCTCTCCTCTCCGCACAGACTATACAAACGCCTCACACCGCGTGGCTGCTGCCACTCTAACCTGGTGGTCCCTGCACGCACGACCCACGTGGAGTTCCAGGTCTCCGGCAGCCTCTGGAACTGCCATTCTGTGGCCAACAAGGCAGAGTTAATCTCAGCCTATGCTACCCTCCAGTCCCTCGACTTCTTGGCGCTGACGGAAACATGGATTACCACAGAAAACACTGCTACTCCTACTGCTCTCTCCTCGTCTGACCATGTGTTCTCACATACCCCGAGAGCATCTGGTCAGCGGGGTGGTGGCACAGGAATCCTCATCTCTCCCAAGTGGACATTCTCTCTTTCTCCCCTGACCCATCTGTCTATCTCCTCATTTGAATTCCATGCTGTCACAGTCACTAGCCCATTCAAGCTTAACATCCTTATCATTTATCGCCCTCCAGGTTCCCTTGGAGAGTTCATCAATGAGCTTGACGCCTTGATAAGTTCCTTTCCTGAGGATGGCTCACCCCTCAGAGTTCTGGGTGACTTTAACCTCCCTACGTCTACCTTTGACTCATTTCTCTCTGCCTCCTTCTTTCCACTCTTCTCCTCTTTTGACCTCACCCTCTCACCGTCCCCCCCTACTCACAAGGCAGGCAATACGCTTGACCTCATATTTACTAGATGCTGTTCTTCTACTAATCTCACTGCAACTCCCTTCCAAGTCTCCGACCACTACTTTGTATCCTTTTCTCTCTCGCTCTCCTCCAACACTACTCACTCTGCCCCTACTCAGATGGTAATGCGCCATCGCAACCTTCGCTCTCTCTCTCCCGCTACTCTCTCCTCTTCCATCCTATCATCTCTTCCCTCTGCTCAATCCTTCTCCCTCCAATCTCCTGATTCTTCCTCTGTTTCTGCTGCTAAAGCCACTTTCTACCACTCTAAATTCCAAGCATCAGCCTCTAACCCTAGGAAGCTCTTCGCCACCTCCTCCTCCCTGCTGAATCCCCCTCCCTCTCTGTGGATGACTTCGTCAACCATTTTGAAAAGAAGGTTGACGACATCCGATCCTCGTTTGTTAAGTCAAATGACACTGCTGGTCCTGCTCACACTGCCCTACCCTATGCTTTGACTTCTTTCTCCCCTCTCTCTCCAGATGAAATCTTGCGACTTGTGACGGCCGGCCGCCCAACAACCTGCCCGCTTGACCCTATCCCCTCCTCTCTTCTCCAGACCATCTCCGGTGACCTTCTCCCTTACCTCACCTCGCTCATCAACTCATCCTTGACCGCTGGCTATGTCCCTTCCGTCTTCAAGAGAGCGAGAGTTGCACCCCTTCTCAAGAAACCTACACTCGATCCCTCCGATGTCAACAACTACAGACCAGTATCCCTTCTTTCTTTTCTCTCAAACTCTTGAGCGTGCCGTCTTTAGCCAACTCTCTTGCTATCTCTCTCAGAATTACCTTCTTGATCCAAACCAGTCAGGTTTCAAGACTGGTCATTCAACTGAGACTGCTCTTCTCTGTGTGACGGAGGCTCTCCACACTGCTAAAGCTAACTCTCTCTCCTCTGCTCTCGTCCTTCTAGACCTATCTGCTGCCTTTTGATACTGTGAACCATCAGATCCTCCTCTCCACTCTCTCCGAGTTGGGCATCTCAAGTGCGGCTCACTCTTGGATTGCGTCCTACCTGACAGGTCGCTCCTACCAGGTGGCGTGGCGAGAATCTGTCTCTGCACCACTTGCTCTCCCCCAGGGCTCAGTTCTAGGCCCTCTCCTATTCTAGCTATACACCAAGTCACTTGGCTCTGTCATATCCTCACATGGCCTCTCCTATCTCCTATCCTACACGTGGTCCTCTGTAGCTCAGCTGGTAGAGCACGGCGCTTGTAACGCCAAGGTAGTGGGTTCGATCCCCGGGACCACCCATACACAAAAAAAATGTATGCACGCATGACTGTAAGTCGCTTTGGATAAAAGCGTCTGCTAAATGGCATATTATTATTATTATTATTACTATCATTGCTACGCAGACGACACACAATTAATCTTCTCCTTTCCCCCTTCTGATAATCAGGTGGCGAATCGCATCTCTGCATGTCTGGCAGACATATCAGTGTGGATGACGGATCACCACCTCAAGCTGAACCTCGGCAAGACGGAGCTGCTCTTCCTCCCGGGGAAGGACTGCCCGTTCCATGATCTCGCCATCACGGTTGACAACTCCGTTGTGTCCTCCTCCCAGAGTGCAAAGAGTCTTGGCGTGACCCTGGACAACACCCTGTCGTTCTCCGCTAACATCAAGGCGGTGACCCGATCCTGTAGGTTCATGCTCTACAACATTCGCAGAGTACAACACTGCCTTACACAGGAAGCGGCACAGGTCCTAATCCAGGCACTTGTCATCTCCCGTCTGGATTACTGCAACTCGCTGTTGGCTGGGCTCCCTGCCTGTGCCATTAAACCCCTACAACTCATCCAGAACGCCGCAGCCCGTCTGGTGTTCAACCTTCCCAAGTTCTCTCACGAGTTGAAGCTCACATCTGCTACAAGACCATGGTGCTTGCCTACGGAGCTGTGAGGGGAACGGCACCTCCGTACCTTCAGGCTCTGATCAGTCCCTACACCCAAACGAGGGCATTGCGTTCATCCACCTCTGGCCTGCTGGCTCCCCTACCTCTGCGGAAGCACAGTTCCCGCTCAGCCCAGTCAAAACTGTTCGCTGCTCTGGCACCCCAATGGTGGAACAAGCTTCCTCACGACGCCAGGACAGCGGAGTCACTCACCACCTTCCGGAGACACTTGAAACCCCACCTCTTTAAGGAATACCTGGGATAGGATAAAGTAATCCTTCTACCCCCCCTTACCCCACCCCCAAAAAAATAAAATAATAATAATAATTGTAAAGTGGTTGTCCCACTGGCTATCATAAGGTGAATGCACCAATTTGTAAGTCGCTCTGGATAAGAGCGTCTGCTAAATGACAAAAATTTAAAAAATTTACAAATGGGTCTGAATATGTATGTAAATAAGGTATTTCTGTTTTTTATTTGTAATAAATAAAAATCTAAGAACCTGTTTTCGCTTTGTCATTATCGGGTATTGTGTGTAGATTGTTGAGGGATAAAAAAGATGTAATCAATTTTAGAATAAGGCTGTAACGTAACAAATTGTGGAAAAAGTCAAGGGGTCTGAATACTTTACAAATGCACTGTAGGTCCTGGATGGCAGGAAGCTTGGCCCCAGTGATGTACTGGGCTGTACGCACTACCCTCTGTAGCACCTTACGGTCGGATGCCGAGCAGTTGCCATACCAGGCGGTGATGCTACCGGTCAGGATGCTCTCAATGGTGCAGCTGTAGATCTTTTTGAGGATCTGGGGACCCATGCCAAATCTTTTCAGTCTCCTGAGGGGGAAAAGGCGTTGTCATGCCCTCTTCACAACTTTCTTGGTGTGTTTGGACCATGATAGTTTGTTGGTGATGTGGACACCAAGGAACTTGAAACTCTCGACCCGCTCCACTACAGCCCCGTCAATGTGAATGGGGGCGTGTTTGGCCCTCCTTTTCCTGTAGCGCACGCTCATCTCCTTTGTCTTGCTCATGTTGCGAGAGAGGTTGTTGTCCTGGCACCACACTGCCAGGTCTCTGACCTCCTCCCTATATGCTGTCTCATTGTTGTCGGTGATCAGGCCTACCACCGTTGTGTCGTCAGCAAACGTAATGTTTGGCCGGCGTAGGCTGTCATTGTAAATAAGAATTTGTTCTTAACTGACTTGCCTAGTTAAATAAAGGTTAAATAAAAAGTGCTCTGTTTAAATATGGTCTGGACGAGCGGACCAGGATGTCTGTCGTATGCTGTTTACACACTGGTTATTAGTCACATGTACAAGGAAAGGAGCAAACAGGGAAGTGAGACAAACCATTGGCAAAGATGCACTCTGCTTTTAGGAATCCATTGTTCAATCTCCTTTGCTTCATGGAAGTTATATTCAACTCTTTCAGATTGATCTATAGGCACAACTCACTGGTATTGTGCTCCACTGAGCACAGGGCTCGAGTAGTGTACATTTTATATTTTTTACATTTTAGTCATTTAGCTGACGCTCTTATCCAGAGCGACTTACAGTGCCTTGCAAAGGTATTCATTCCCCTTGCCGTTTTTCCTATTTTGTTGCATTACAACCTGTAATTTAAATTGATTTTTATTTGGATTTCATGTAATGGACATACACAAAATAGTCCAAATTGGTGAAGTGAAATGAAAAAACTAACTTGTTTCAAGATATTCTAAAAAATAAATAACGGAAAAGTGGTGCGTGCATATGTATTCACCCCCTTTGCTATGAAGCCCCTAAATAAGATCTGGTGCAACCAATTACCTTAGTTAAATAAAGTCCACCTGTGTGCAATCTAAGTGTCACATGATGATGAGTGGGGAGAACACGTATTTGATACACTGCCGATTTTGCAGGTTTTCCTACTTACAAAGCATGTAGAGGTCTGTAATTTGTATCATAGGTACACTTCAACTGTGAGAGACGGAATCTAAAACAAAAATCCAGAAAATCACATTGTATGATTTTTAAGTAATTAATTTTCATTTTATTGCATGACATAAGTATTTGATCACCTACCAACCAGTAAGAATTCCGGCTCTCACAGACCTGTTAGTTTTTCTTTTAAGAAGTCCTCCTGTTCTCCACTCATTACCTGTATTAACTGCACCTGTTTGAACTCGTTACCTGTATAAAAGACACCTGTCCACACACTCAATCAAACAGACACCAACCTCTCCACAATGGCCAAGACCAGAGAGCTGTGTAAGGACATCAGGGATAAAATTGTAGACCTGCACAAGGCTGGGATGGGCTACAGGACAATAGGCAAGCAGCTTGGTGAGAAGGAAACAACTGTTGGCGCAATTATTAGAAAATGGAAGAAGTTCAAGATGACAGTCAATCACCCTCGGTCTGGGGCTCCATGCAAGATCTCACCTCGTGGGGCATCAATGATCATGAAGAAGGTGAGGGATCAGCCCAGAACTACACGGCAGGACCTGGTCAATGACCTGAAGAGAGCTGGGACCACAGTCTCAAAGAAAACCATTAGTAATACACTACGCCGTCATGGATTAAAATCCTGCAGCGCACGCAAGGTCCCCCTGCTCAAGCCAGCACATGTCCAGGCCCGTCTGAAGTTTGCCAATGACCATCTGGATGATCCAGAGGAGGAATGGGTGAAGGTAATGTGGTCTGATGAGACAAAAATAGAGCTTTTTGGTCTAAACTCCACTCGCCGTGTTTGGAGGAAGAAGAAGGATGAGTACAACCCCAAGAACACCATCCCAACTGTGAAGCATGGAGGTGGAAACATCATTCTTTGGGGATGCTTTTCTGCAAAGGGGACAGGACGACTGCACCGTATTGAGGGGAGGATGGATGGGGCCATGTATCGCGAGATCTTGGCCAACAACCTCCTTCCCTCAGTAAGAGCATTGAAGATGGGTCGTGGCTAGGTCTTCCAGCATGACAACGACCCGAAACACACAGCCAGGGCAACTAAGGAGTGGCTCCGTAAGAAGCATCTCAAGGTCCTGGAGTGGCCTAGCCAGTCTCCAGACCTGAACCCAATAGAAAATCTTTGGAGGGAGCTGAAAGTCCGTATTGCCCAGCGACAGCCCCGAAACCTGAAGGATCTGGAGAAGGTCTGTATGGAGGAGTGGGCCAAAATCCCTGCTGCAGTGTGTGCAAACCTGGTCAAGACCTACAGGAAACGTATGATCTCTGTAATTGCAAACAAAGGTTTCTGTACCAAATATTAAGTTCTGCTTTTCTGATGTATCAAATACTTATGTCATGCAATAAAATGCAAATTAATTACTTAAAAATCATACAATGTGATTTCTGGATTTTTGTTTTAGATTCCGTCTCTCACAATTGAAGTGTACCTATGATAAAAATTACAGACCTCTACATGCTTTGTAAGTAGGAAAACCTGCAAAATCAGCAGTGTATCAAATACTTGTTCTCCCCACTGTATATACACCTGTTCTGAAAGGCCCCAGAGTCTGCAACACCACTAACCAAGGGGCACCACCAAGCAAGCGGCACCATGAAGACCAAGGAGCTCTCCAAACAGGTCAGGGACAAAGTTGTGGAGAAGTACAGATCAGGGTTGGGTTATAAAAAAATATCTGAAACTTTGAACGTCCCACAGAGCACCATTAAAACCATTATTAAAAAATGGAAATAATATGGCACCACAACAAACCTGCCAAGAGAGGGCCACCCACCAAAACTCACGGACCAGGCAAGGAGGGCATTAATCAGAGAGCCAACAAAAAGACCAAAGATAACCCTGAAGGAGCTGCAAAGCTCCACAGCGGAGATTGGAGTATCTGTCCATAGGACCACTTTAAGCCGTACACTCCACAGAGCTGGGCTTTACGGAAGAGTGGCCAGAAAAAAGCCATTGCTTCAAGAAAAAAAAACACTTTTGGTGTTCGCCAAAAGGCATGAGGGAGACTCCCCAAACATATGGAAGAAGGTACTCTGGTCAGATGAGACTAAAATTGAGCTTTTTGGCCATCAAGGAAAACGCTATGTCTGGCGCAAACCCAACACCTCATATCACCCCGAGAACACCATCCCCACAGTGAAGCATGGTGGTGGCAGCATCATGCTGTGGGGATGTTTTTCATCGGTAGGGACTGGGAAACTGGTCAGAATTGAAGGAATGATGGATGGCGCTAAACACAGGGAAATTCTTGAGGGAAACCTGTTTCAGTCTTCCAGAGATTTGAGACTGGGACGGAGGTTCACCTTCCAGCAGGACAATGACCCTAAGCATACTGCTAAAGCAACACTCGAGTGGTTTAAGGGGAAACATTTAAATGTCTTGGAATGGCCTATTCAAAGCCCAGACTTCAATCCAATTGAGAATCCGTGGTATGACTTAAAGATTGCTGTACACCAGCAGAACCCATCCAACTTGAAGGAGATGGAGCAGTTTTGCTTTGAAGAATGGGAAAAGATCCCAGTGGCTAGATGTGCCAAGCTTATAGAGACATACCCCAAGAGACTTGCAGCTGTAATTGCTGCAAAAGGTGACTCTACAAAGTATTGACTTTGGGGGGGGTGAATAGTTATGCACACTCAAGTTTTCAGTTTTTTTATCTTATGTCTTGTTTGTTTCACAAAAAAAATTATTTTGCATCTTCAAAGTGGTAGGCATGTTGTGTAAATCAACTGACTCTGCACCGGTACCCCCCTGTATATAGCCTCCCTACTGTTATTTTATTTTACTTCTGCTCTTTTTTTCTCAACACTTTTTTGTTGTTGTTTTAGTTTACTTTTTTATATAAAAAAAAAATGCATTGTTGGTTAAGGGCTGTAAGTAAGCATTTCACGGTAATGTCTACACCTGTTGTATTCGGCGCATGTGGCAAATAAAATTTGATTTGATTTGATACAAACCCCCCCCTAAATATATTTTAATTCCAGGTTGTAAGGCAACAAAATAGAAAAAATGCCAAGGGGGGTGAATATTTTCGCAAGTAGTGAGTGCATACATTTTTGTACTTGTCCCCTGTGGGAATCGGACCCACAACCCTGGCGTTGCAAGCGCCATGCTCTACCATCTGAGCCACACAGGCGGAATGTACTGTACCTGCTATCTTCTTTATGACAATAATCACATTTCCATCCACAGTTTTTATGTGAGTAAAGTCATACCGTATAAAAAAACAAAATCACGACAGCTGTGATGGAAACAGGAAGTTTCGGTACAATTTTATAAATGCTGAAAGATACCTGTAATTTGTTCGTTCGACATGGTGAGATCTTTTTGTGTCTGTAAAATTTAATTATGTGAGAAATGGCGGTGGAATCCCTTTATGCGCAAATATTGATATAATCACCATCATATCAAAGTAAACTTGGAGTCACAATGATATGGTGTGTGTGGTCCTCCCACTACGACTCGGGAAACCATGCAGTTTATTACAGAGCTTTCAGAAAGTATTCACACCCCTTTACTTTTTCCACATTTTGTTGTGTTACAACCTTAATTTAAAATGGATTCAATTGAGATTTTGTGTCACTGGCCTAAACACAATACCCCATAATGTCAAAGTGGAATTACGTTTTTAGAAATGTTTACAAATTAATTAAAAATGTATTGAGTAAATAAATATTCAACCCCTTTGCTACGGCAAGCCTAAATAAGTTCAGGAGTAAATATTTGCTTAACAACTCACATAAGTTGCATGGACTCACTCTGTGTGCAATAATGGTGTATAACATGATTTTTGAATGACTACCTCATCTCTGTACCTCACACATACAATTATCTGGAAACCGCTCAGGGATTTCACTATGAGGCCAATGGTGACTTCAAAAGAGTTACAGTTTCATGGCTGTGATAGGAAAAAATTGAGGATGGATCAACAACATTGTAGTTTACTCCACAATACTAACCTAATTGACAGAGTGAAAAGAAGGAATCCTGTACAGAATAAAAATATTCCAAAACTTGCATTCTGTTTGCAACAAGTACTAAAGTAATACTGCAAAAAATGTGGCAAAGCAATTCACTTTTTGTCCTGAACACAAAATGTTATGTTTGGGGCAAATCCAATACAACATATTACTGAGTATCACTCACCATATTTTCAAGCATAGTGGTTGCTGCATCATGTTATGGGTATGCTTGTAATTGTTAAGGACTGGGGAGTTTTTCAGGATAAAAAATAAACGGAATGGAGCTAAGCACTGGCAAAATCCGAGAGGAAAACCTAGTTCAGTCTGCTTTCGACCAGACACTGGGAGATGAATTCACCTTTCAGCAGGACAATAACCTAAAACACAAGGCCAAATCTACACTGGAGTTGCTTACCAAGAAGACAGTGAATGTTCCTGAGTTGCAGAGTTACAGTTGTGACTTAAATTTACTTGAAAATCTAGGGCAAGACCTGAAAATGGCTGTCTAGCAATGATCAACAACCAATTTGACAGAGCTTGAAGAATTTCTAAAAGAATAATGGCAAATGTTGCACAATCCAGATGTGGAAAGCTCTTAGAGACTTACCCAAAAGACTCACAGCTTCAATCGCTGCCAAAGGTGCTTCTACAAAGTATTGACTCAGGGGTGTGAATACTAATGTAAATGAGATCTGTATTTCATTTTCAATACATTTGCAAACATTTCTAAAAACATTTTCACTTTGTCCTTATAATAATAATATAATAATATGGCATTTAGCAGACGCTTTTATCCAAAGCGACTTACAGTCATGTGCGCATACATTTTTACGTATGGGTGGTCCCGGGGATCGAACCCACTACCCTGGCGTTACAAGCGCCATGCTCTACCAATTGAGCTACAGAGGACCACATGGGGTATTGTGTGTAGATTGGTGAGAGAAAAAAAAAATATTTAATCCATTTTGAATTCAGGCGGTAACAACAAAATGTGGAATAAGTCAAGGGGTATGAATACTTTCTGAAGGAACTGTAGGCTACAGATTAAATAAGTTGATGAACTTCACACGGTGGTGAAAGTGCACAGTGATGAGCTTGATGCTCCTTTCCAATAAATATCCAGGGTCTTACTCTGGTGACATGATGATCGATGCTTGAAAACTTAAGCTAAAAAGTAAATTGTGTGTAGTACATCGTCAAACACTGATTATTATCCACAACAAGTCTGTTTGGTGGAAACACACCACTGGTGGTAAAATGTGCATATTTTCTTATAATCGCTTGAAAATCTGGTCTCCAATTGGATGGAAACCTAGCTAATGTCATTAAGTTTTTCTGCTATGTTTTTTTTTTTTTCTCAGGTTTTGTAGGAGCCACTATGCAGAGATGGAGGTCACTCTCCCCAGGATGTACGTGTGGCTACTGGACCTGTTCTCCTTCCTCCTGGGGGTGAAACCTGGCTGTGTGTACGAAGAAGTACTGAAAGTGGAGAGGCGAGCAGCAAGCCCTTGGCTAGAGCTTTAACTACGCCCAGAAAGACACAGCCCAGAAAACAGCCCAACGGCAAACAAACCAGAAAAACACGTTCTCTAGGTAGCTAAAGAGAGTGACTAAATCGGGACCAACTATTATGGATTGTTAATGTGCCATAAGCATGCTGATGGATTACTTTCGTTTTTGTCTCGATCCAACATGATTGAGTGTTTATGCCTTTTTGTACAAATTGCCTCACTGCATTGCCAAGAATTAATAACAATGCAATTACAATGCGATATGAGGTTCATGAACATGCTGTACTTTTAATTATATGAAACTATATTTTCTGTTATTACAATGTTATAAGTGGACTTTTGTCCTAGCTATGAATCTGAGGTTCAGAAAAATCTGACATTTATGCACATACGGCTTTGCAACTCTGTTAATTAGGGAATACTTGATATTTTAGGCTAAGAGTACAGGCTGCCAATTTGCATGTTACTTTAGTTTTGAATGTGATGAACAGGTAATGGGTGTTATCTGCCATTAGTGGTTTTGGACTGCTTTGTCCCAATTCTCAGGCACTTCTTTATGGAACTGGTGTGTATCGGTTTTTGTGAGCCACATCAAGCTACAGTGCCTTCAGAAAGTATTCATACCCCTTGACTTATTCCACATTTTGTTGTTACAGCCTAAATTCAAAATGGATTAAAAAAATTATAATCTCACCCATCTACACACAATACCCCATAATGACAAAGTGAAAACATGTTTTTAGAATTGTTTGCGCATGTATTGAAAATTAAATACCTAATATCTAATTTACATAAGTATTCACACCCCTGAGTCAATACTTTGTAGAAGCACCTTTGGCAGCGATTACAGCTTTGAGTCATCTTGGGTATGTCTATATCAGCTTTGCACATCTGGATTGGAGGATTTTCTCTCATTCTTCCTTGCAGATTTTCTCAAGCGCTGTTAAGTTAGATGGGGAGTGGCGGTGAACAGCAATCTTCAAGTCACTCAAGATTTTCAAATGGATTCAAGTCTGGGCTTTGGCTGGGCCACTCAAGGACTTTCACATTCTTGTTCTGATGCCATTCCAGCATTGCTTTGGTTGTATGCTTGGGGTCATTGTCCTGTTGGAACGTAAATCATTGCCCCCAGTCTGTCGTTTGCAGGTTTTCATCAAGGAAATGCCTGTATTTGGCTCCATTCATTGTTACCTCTATCCTTACTAGTCTCCCAGTCCCTGCCGCTGAAAAGTATCCCCATAGCATGATGCTGCCACCACCACCATGCTTCACGGTAAGGATGGTGTTTTTTATTTTTAAATGTATATTTTTTAAATTCAATATACTATCACCTGCAGTGAAGCCACTCAACATTTACCTTACATTCAGTAATTTAGCAGACGCTCCCATCCAGAGCGACCCACAGGAGCAACCAGGTTCAAACGCCCCGCTCAAGGGCACATGACATCATTTAACATACAGTACCAGTCAAAAGTTTGGACACATCTACACATTCCAGGGTTTTTACTATTTTCTACATTGTAGAATAACTGATAGAGTGCTGCATCAGATGACCTGGCCTCCCCAATCACCCAACCTCAACCCAATTGAGAAGGTTTGGGATGAGTTGGACTGCAGAGTGAAGGAGAAGCAGCCAACAAGTGCTCAGCATATGTGGGAACTCCTTTAAGACTGTTGGAAAAGCATTCCAGGTGACTACCTCATGAAGCTGGTTGAGAGAATGCAAAGCTGTCATCAAGGCAAAGGGTGGCTACTTTGAAGAATCTCAAATATAAAATATATTTTATTTGTTTAACACGTTTTTGGTTACTACATGATTCCATATGTGTTATTTCCTAGTTTTGATGTCTTCACTATTATTCTACAATGTAGAAAATAGTAAAAAAATTAAGAACACCCCTGGAACTTTGGTACTGTATATAAACTGAACAGTACCGGACCCAAAATCGAACCTTGTGGAACGCCACATGTGATGTGTATTTTCTCTGAATTATGTTCACCAAGGGTGACAAAAAAAAAACTATTGACCGGTTAAATAGGTCCTAAACAATTTAGAACTGGACCAGAGAGGCCAACCCACCTCTTCAGTCTGTCCAGAAGGACATCATGGTCAAAAGTGTTGAATGCAGCACTTAAATCCAGAGGACAGAGAGCTGTTTGGCATCTGTGTTGGCTCTAAGATCATTTACCATTTTAACTAAGGCTGTCTCTGTGCTGTGGTGGTACCTAAAACAAGACTGGATTTTTTCCCAAAAACTCTTTTAGCTGTTTGAAAAACAATTTCTCCAGAATTTTGCTTAAGAATGGAAGGTTGGAGATTGGCCGACAATAGCTAAAAGCTGAAGAATCTAGATTACTTTTCTTCAGAAGGGGTTTCACCGTAGCAGTCTTTAGTGCAGTGGGGAAAGTGCCTGTGAACAGGGAATGATTAACAATAGCTTGCACTTCTTCAGATATGCAATTAAAAACTGTTTTGAAGAAGGTGGTGGAGATAGGATCGAGAAGGCAGGTAGAAGGCTTAAGTTGTGATATCACTTTCCTGAGCATGTCTGTGTCAACCAGGGAAAATTAAATCCATAGTGCCTTTGCGTGGTAGGCTAGGGCACATATCAAACATCTCATCAGGTCTTGCTTGACTGATACCCAGCCTAATGTTTGTTATCTCTGAAATATGCTGCAAACTCATCACATTTAGATGTGGAGGAAAGTTCACATAGGTTTGTGGAGGTAGGATTTATTAGGCCATCAATGGTCGAGAAGGGCACTCTCTAATTATTCTGATCATTAGTGATCAAGTTAGAAAAATGAGCCCATCTGATATTTCTAATTGCCTTGTTATATATGCCAAGTTGCTCTCTCAGAATATCATAATGGACCTGCAACTTTGACTTTCTCCACTTCCGCTCTGCCTTTCTGCAATTTCTCTTTTAATTTATTAGTTTCCTCACTCATCCAAGAGGCTCTCCGTTTGGATGTGGCCTTTTTCGACTTTACTGGAGCTATGGTTGCCCTTAATTTGCTATTAAAATTATCAACTAAATCATCACGAGGAAGGCAGAATACGTGATGGAGTATTGTTCATACACTCAATTAAATCTGTAGCAACTTCAGAGGTAAGATAGCATTTCTTAATAATGTGTTCAGTATTACCCTGTGCTATGGGAAAAAAGGTAGTAAAAAATACACTGTGGTGATCAGATAAAGTAACATAAACAATAGAGGATATGTCAACAGAAAGTCCCTTGCTAATAACCAGGTCCTGAGTATAGCCACAGTTATGAGTGGGCCCAGTAACAGTGTTGGATAAAGTCCATAGAGCTCAAAAGATTAATACAGTCAATGGCCTTGGAGTCAGTCTCTTTGTCAACATGAATATTAAAATCACACAACACAATGATTTTATCATAGTTCTCAAGGACAATAGTTCAGAGAAATCAGTAAAGAAAGTGGGGCAGTGCTTTGGTGGTCTATACAGGGTTATGGCCAGCACTGGTGGCTGACATTTAAATAGTATAGCGTGATGCTCAAAAGACCCAAAGTCACCAAATGAAATGTCCTTGCAGCTGAGAGCATTAGTAAAAATAGAGTCTGTCCCCCATCCTTTTTCCCTTTTCTGATAGAGTATGAAAAGCTGTAGTCCGGGGGGGAGGTTTCAATAAGAGCGGCACTACAGTCTGAAGACAGCCATGTTTCAGTGAAAAACATGCAATCAACTTTGCGCTCAGTAATGAAGTCATTCACGATAAAGGTTTTACTAGTGATTGCTCTAACATTTAAAAGTGCCACATTCAATGAGTGTGGGCCACTCTGCCCCTGGGGCATCTGCCTAGAGGTAACCAATGGAATAACAAATCGAATTTTATTTGTCACATGCGCCGAATACAACAGGTGTAGACCTTACCGTGAAATGCTTACTTACAAGCTCTTACTAACAACCAAATTATTAACGTTACAACCACGTTTTCTGATATTCTCCAATCTAGCAGAATTGTAGGAGAGTTTGTATAAACTCACTAGAAGGCGGAGTTAAAGGAACATAAATTAGGTTACTCACAATAACCATAGTGCCATTTCTATAGGAGTTGATATGGTTTCCAAGTCATCTGTTGCTTATTCTGACAGGGAGAACTGGAGCACCACAAGACCCTGTCTTTCAGTCTCTAAAACAGTTTGTGAGAGTTTGTGATGTTGCTGGAAATAATCCTGGAACCCCTGAGGTTAGGGTGAATCCTATCTCTTTTAAAAACTGCTGGTTGCTCCCACAGCAAATCAAAGTTGTCACAAAAAGAGACATTCCTGTCATTGCAAAGTTTCTTCAGGTACTCGTTTAGTGCAAAAAGTCGGCTGAAACGTTCCGAACCCCTTCGGTAGCATGGGAGGGGGCCAGAGATAATTATCTTCCCTGTGCTAGCGAGGGTCTTTAAAAAATGTTTGTAGTCCTCCCTCAGTTCCTCAGAACGCCTAAAACGAAGGTCGTTAAAACCTACGTGAGTGACGATGGTGTCAATATTGGAGTAGTTGGGCAGAACCGTGGGCAGGAGAGAGTTGATGTCATGGACACGGACTCCTGGGTGACAGTGGACCTTGGTCGGTCCACAGACCGTAGGCAGGCACCTTTGTTTTTAATCCCTTAATGTTCTTCTTTGATCTGATTTTAGTAGCTAGCATTTCAATGGCCATAACGAATAGATATGGTGACAGCGGACACCCTTGTTGAACTCCTCTTGACAGTTCAGAACTCTCTGAGAAGTAGCCATTGTTTACTATTTTACACCTGGGGTTGCTATACATTACTTTTACCCATTGAATAAGAGACTCAAAATGTATATATAAATCCCATTTGCACTTAATCAAAGGCCTTCTCAACATCCGTTATGAATACCAGGCCTGGCTTCTTAGATCTTTCGTATTGTTCTATTATTTCTAGTAGTTGTCTTTTATATTGTCTCCAATGTATCGTCCATGTAAAAAACCTGTCTGATCAGAATGAACAATACCTGGTAAAACCTTTTTAATTCTGAGTGCTATGCATTTTGCCAGTATTTTTGCATCACAACATTGAAGTGTAAGAGGCCTCCAGTTTTTTAGATGGACTGGATCTTTATATTTGCCATCTGGGTCTTGTTTTAGTAATAGTGAAATCAGACCTTCCTGCTGAGTACCTGACAGACCATTTTTATAGGAGTAGTTAAAACAAGCTACTAATGGAGCTTTGTGTCACGATCGTTGGAGGAAGTGGACCAATGCGCAGCGTGATGAGTGAACATACTTTTAATTGATTCACCACACGAAGCAAAACAACAAAACGATACGTGAAGTCCTAGGTAACAGACACAAACCATACACGGAACAAGATCCCACAAAACACTGTGGAAAACAGGCTGCCTAAGTATTGGTCCCAATCAGAGACAACAAGCAACAGCTGATACTCGTTGCCTCTGATTGAGAACCACCCCGGCCAACACAGAAACACATGAGCTAGATAATCAACCTAGAACACAAAACACATAGAAACACACCCTGGCTCAACATAACAGAGTCCCAGAGCCAGGGCGTGACACTTTGAGTACATCAAAAAAGGCTTGATATACCTCTACATGTATGCCATCAAGCCCTGGGGTTTTTCCAGACTGAAACGGTTTAACTGTCTCAATAAGTTATTCCTCTAATTTGGCCTTCGCATTGATATTTTTGTGTATTTGTTAATTTAATTTTTTTTTTTTTTTTGGAAAGAATTCCTTAAAGTAATCGTCATTCAGAGAGTGAGGAGGAGACTGAAAAGAAAACATCTGCTTAAAGTATTTAGCTTCCTCTTTTAAAATATAATTTGGAGAGTCATAGATGAATCCGTCTTTAGTAACGAGTTTCTGCAAATTATTTTTGGTAGCGTTCCTGTGTAGAATATTCAGGAAGAATTTGGTAGGGGTGGTGTTAGATGGGTGATGAGCAGTGCCTGGTTTTCTCCAGACATAGCGATTTGCTTTTTGTCTCATCAGACACAGAATATTTTGCCTTATGCTCTGAGTCTTTCACGTGCCTTTTTGCAAACTCCAGGCGTGCTGTCATGTGCCTTTTTCTCAGGTGTGGGTTCCATCTGGCCATTCTCCCATAAAGCCCAGATTGGTGAAGTGCTGTAGAGACAGTTGTCCTTCTGGCAGGTTCTTCCATCTCAGCCAAGGAACTCTGTAGTTTTGTCCAAGTGGTCATTGGGTTCTTGGTCACCTCCCTGACCAAGGTGCTTCTTATCCGGTTGCTCAGATTGGTCAGACGACCAGCTCTATCCAGTCTAGGTAGTTCCATATGTTTTTCCATTTTCCAATGATGGAGACCACTGCTCTTGGAAACTTTCAACACTCTAGAAATTGTTTTATACCCTTCCCCAAATATGTCTAATCACAATTCCATTATGGAGATCTACGGACAGTCCCTTGGACTTCATGGTATACAGTAGTTTCTGCTCTGACATACACTGTAGGACCTTATATAGACAGGTGTTTCTTGCTATATCATGTCCAAACAATTTAATTGGCCACATGTGGACTCTAATCAAGTTGTAGTGACATCTCAAGGATGATCAAAGGAAATTGGATGCACCAAAGGGGTGTGAATACTTATGTACAGTGGGGAAAAAAAGTCTTTAGTCAGCCACCAATTGTGCAAGTTCTCCCACTTAAAAAGATGAGAGGCCTGTAATTTTCATCATATGTACACGTCAACTATGACAGACAAAATGAGAAAAAGAAATCCAGAAAATCACATTGTAGGATTTTTAATGAATTTATTTGCAAATTATGGTGGAAAATAAGTATTTGGTCAATAACAAAAGTTTCTCAATACTTTGTTATATACCCTTTGTTGGCAATGACACAGGTCAAACGTTTTCTGTAAGTCTTCACAAGGTTTTCACACACTGTTGCTGGTATTTTGGCCCATTCCTCCATGCAGATCTCCTCTAGAGCAGTGATGTTTTGGGGCTGTCGGTGGGCAACACAGACTTTCAACTCCCTTCAGTCTGGAAAAACCCCAGGGCTTGATGGCATACATGTAGAGGTATATCAAGCCTTTTTTGATGTACTCAAAGTGTCACGCCCTGGCTCTGGGACTCTGTTATGTTGAGCCAGGGTGTGTTTCTATGTGTTTTGTGTTCTAGGTTGATTATCTAGCTCATGTGTTTCTGTGTTGGCCGGGGTGGTTCTCAATCAGAGGCAACGAGTATCAGCTGTTGCTTGTTGTCTCTGATTGGGACCAATACTTAGGCAGCCTGTTTTCCACAGTGTTTTGTGGGATCTTGTTTCTATGGGGTTGAGATCTGGAGACTGGCTAGGCCACTCCAGGACCTTGAAATGCTTCTTACGAAGCCACTCCTTCGTTGCCCGGGCGGTGTGTTTGGGATCATTGTCATGCTGAAAGACCCAGCCACGTTTCATCTTCAATGCCCTTGCTGATGGAAGGAGGTTTTCACTCAAAATCTCACGATACATGGCCCCATTCATTCTTTCCTTTACACGGATCAGTCGTCCTGGTCCCTTTGCAGAAAAACAGCCCCAAAGCATGATGTTTCCACTCCCATGCTTCACAGTAGGTATGGTGTTCTTTGGATGCAACTCAGCATTCTTTGTCCTCCAAACACGACGAGTTGAGTTTTTACCAAAAAGTTACATTTTGGTTTCATCTGACCATATGACATTCTCCCAATCCTCTACTGGATCATCCAAATGCACTCTAGCAAACTTCAGACGGGCCTGGACATGTACTGGCTTAAGCAGGGGGACACGTCTGGCACTGCAGGATTTGAGTCCCTGGCGGCGTAGTGTGTTACTGATGGTAGGCTTTGTTACTTTGGTCCCAGCTCTCTGCAGGTCATTCACTAGGTCCCCCCGTGTGGTTCTGGGATTTTTGCTCACCGTTCTTGTGATCATTTTGACCCCACGGGGTGAGATCTTGCGTGGAGCCCCAGATCGAGGGAGATTATCAGTGGTCTTGTATGTCTTCCATTTCCTAATAATTGCTCCCACAGTTGATTTCTTCAAACCAAGCTGCTTACCTATTGCAGATTGTCACGCCCTGGCTCTGGGGACTCTTTAATGTTGAGCCAGGGTGTGTAGGTTTATTGTTTGGTTTTCTATGTGTTTCATTCTAGATCGTTTATTTCTATGTTGGCCAGGGTGGTTCCCAATCAGAGACAGCTGTGGCTCGTTGTCTCTGATTGGGGACCATACTTAGGCAGCCTTTTGGCATGTATGTTTTGTGGGATCTTGATCCGTAAGGTTTGTTGTTTAACCTAGGACTTCACGTATCGTTTGTTTTGTTGTTTTGGTTCGTGTTGTACATTTAATAAAGTATGTACGCCTATCACGCTGCGCCTTGGTCCGCTTCATCTAACGACCATCGTGACAGAAGATCCCACCATAAAAGGACCAAGCAGCGTGCCAAGCAGGAGGAGTTGGCGATGTCCCAGGTGGGCGAATGGTGGTCTTGGGAGGACATATTCGCGGGCAGAGGGCCCTGGGCAAAGGTACAGGCCCTGGCAAGAGAGGAGAAACGGCACCAACCGTGCCGACGACGGACACGTGAGAGGCAACCCCAATAATTTTTTTGGGGGGGGGCACACGGCATGGACGACGGGGCTGCTGGAGGCAGCTACAGGGCACATCGGCGATTTAGGAGAGGAGGCCACCAGGTTTGGGGGGCTGGAAGGGTGGTTGGCGGAGCCTAGAGGTAGAGCAGAGTCAACTCCCCGTACTCAGGCTAGGCAGCGTGAGACTGGGCAGGTTCCAAGTTATGCGGAGCTACGTACTGTGCCGCGAGTGTTCCGGCACAGTCCTGTACGTCCTTTGCTAGCACCACGCACGTGTCGTGCTAAGGTGGGCATGCAGCCAGGACGGAGTGTGCCGGCTCAACGCTCGTGGCCTCCAGTACCCCTCCTCGGTCCCGGATATCCTGCGCCAGTGCCACGTGCTGTAGTGTCAGAACGAGTGCACAGCCCTGTACGTCCTGTGCTGATGGCTCACACAGAGTGTGTGGAAATAGGCATTCAGCCAGGACGGGTTGTGTCAGCTCTCCGTTCCAGACCTCCAGTCCGTCTCCACAGTCCAGCCCGGCCTGTTCCTGTCCCTCGCACCAAGCCTGTGGTGCGCGTCGCCAGCCCGGTCCGGCCCGTTCCTGCTCCCCGCACCAAGCCAGTGGTGCGCGTCGTCAGCCCGGTCCGGCCCGTTCCTGTCCCCCGCACCAAGCCTGTGGTGCGCGTCGCCAGCCCGGTCCGGCCTGTTCCTGCTCCCCGCACCAAACTAGTGGTGCGCGTCGTCAGCCCGGTCCGGCCCGTTCCTGCTCCCCACACCAAGCCAGTGGTGCGCGTCGCCAGCCCGGTCCGGCCTGTTCCTGCTCCCCGCACCAAGCCAGTGGTGCGCGTCGTCAGCCCGGTCCGGCCCGTTCCTGCTCTCCGCACCAAGCCAGTGGTGTGCGTCGCCAGCCCGGTCCGGCCTGTTCCTGCTCCCCGCACCAAGCCAGTGGTGCGCGTCGTCAGCCCGGTCCGGCCCGTTCCTGCTCCCCGCACCAAGCCAGTGGTGCGCGTCGTCAGCCCGGTCCGGCCCGTTCCTGTCCCCCGCACCAACCTGTGGTGCGCGTCGCCAGCCCGGTCCGGCCTGTTCCTGCTCCCCGCACCAAGCCAGTGGTGCGCGTCGTCAGCCCGGTCCGGCCCGTTCCTGCTCCCCGCACCAACCAGTGGTGCACGTCGCCAGCCCGGTCCGGCCTGTTCCTGCTCCCCGCACCAAGCCAGTGGTGCGCGTCGTCAGCCCGGTCCGGCCCGTTCCTGCTCCCTGCACCAAGCCAGTGGTGCGCGTCGTCAGCCCGGTCCGGCCCGTTCCTGCTCCCCGCACCAAGCCAGTGGTGCACGTCGTCAGTCCGGCACGGCCTGTGCCTGTTCCACCGGTGCCTGGTCCGGCACCGGTCAGCTGCTCCACTCCGGAGCCAGAGCATTCCGCTCCACCGGTGTCCAGTCCAGCTCCGGCCAGCGGGGCCAGACCAGACCAGGGGCGCTACGGGGGGGTGGAAAGAGAGTGGTGGTCACGCCCGGAGCCGGATCCGCCGCCGAGGCGGAATGCCCACCCGGCCCCTCCCCTGTTGTGTTTGGTTGGCGCGGTCGCAGTCCGCACCTTTGGAGGGGGGTACTGTCACGCCCTGGCTCTGGGGACTCTTTAATGTTGAGCCAGTGTGTGTAGGTTTATTGTTTGGTTTTCTATGTGTTTCATTCTAGATCGTTTATTTCTATGTTGGCCAGGGTGGTTCCCAATCAGAGACAGCTGTGGCTCGTTGTCTCTGATTGGGGACCATACTTAGGCAGCCTTTTGGCATGTATGTTTTGTGGGATCTTGATCCGTAAGGTTTGTTGTTTAACCTAGGACTTCACGTATCGTTTGTTTTGTTGTTTTGGTTCGTGTTGTACATTTAATAAAGTATGTACGCCTATCACGCTGCACCTTGGTCCGCTTCATCTAACGACGATCGTGACACAGATTCAGTCTTCCCAGCCTGGTGCAGGTCTACAATTTTGTTTCTGGTGTCCTTTGACAGCTCTTTGGTCTTGGCCATAGTGGAGTTTGGAGTGTGACTGTTTGAGGTTGTGGACAGCTGTCTTTTATACTGATAACAAGTTCAAACAGGTGCCATTAATACAGGTAACGAGTGGAGGACAGAGGAGCCTCTTAAAGAAGAAGTTACAGGTCTGTGAGAGCCAGAAATCTTGCTTGTTTGTAGGTGACCAAATACTTATTTTCCACCATAATTTGCAAATAAATTCATTAAAAATCCTACAATGTGATTTTCTGGGGGAAAAAATCTCAATTTGTCTGTCATAGTTGACGTGTACATACGATGAAAATTACAGGCCTCTCACATCTTTTTAAGTGGGAGAACTTGCACAATTGGTGGCTGACTAAATACTTTTTTTCCCCACTGTAAATAATATATTTCAGTATTTCATTTTCAATACATTTACAAAAATGTCAAAAAACATGTTTTCACTTCGTCATTATGGGGTATTGTGTGTAGAGGGGTGAGATTTAAAAAAATATTTAATCCATTTTGAATTTAGGCTGTAACAACAAAATGTGGAATAGGTATGAATACTTTCTGAAGGCACTGTTTTCCCTAGGCCTATGTAAATGTTACCGAAACCCCGCCCATTATGTCACAGCAAGCCAATCGCGTGGCCTATCGCAGGCAAAACTCCGGCTCTAGCTCATAGATCGAGAAAAGCCGACTGAACTAGTTCTGGAGGACAAGGTTGACATAAGTTTACCTACCAGCATTTCGTGTGTTTTTTTTTTTATAGTGGACGGATCGGAATTCACCGTTCCAACTAGAAAGTCCAGTCCGACAGCGCGAAATGACACAGGAGCTTGTAAAGTAAGTACACGGTCCAGTTGTGTTTGGTGTAGGCTATATGTACACTTGTAGGCATACACTGGTCCACAATAACGCGCAGCAGCTTTTAGATGACAAAGGATACATTTTATATTTAATTATCACAGTTGTTAGGGGATTGATGAGCTTCCTCGACTACCCATGTCGCCTAGTTTTAAGAATGATAGTTTTAGTTGGCAAACTGTCTAAGGAAATCTATTCAATGAATGAATGTCACTATATGATTGTGCATTGAACTTCTCAGGCATACAATGTGTGCTACACACACAAACACACAGGCACACAATTAAATTGTGCAATTTCTGTACAAAAGTAATGTCTTCTTGTATTTAAACAAAACAATGGAAGTCATTTGTAATGACACAGTCAGCGCGTTGAAGACCTGTCTTGCTGGTAGAGCAGGATCCGAGATCTGGCTACTTAGCCTCTTTGCTCAGGGAGACCTATGCTTGACGTTAGATGGCTGCATTCCCACGGGATGTCCGCGGGACATGCGGGTCCTTACAGAGATCATTGCGGCGCGGTTGGTATTAACACTTACATTCCCTCCTGTTCACTCTATGGGACTGCTTCTGTCCGTGTACATTGAAGAGGTTAGGACTATTATTGGGCATAACTGTAAGTCGCTCTGGATACGAGCGTCTGCTAAATGACTGAAATGTAAAAATGTAATAATAACAGAGATGCAGTGTTCCTCCGTTTTGTACCCTCTGGTATAGATAGAATGGTCTTCAAGATCTGTAAATTTTTTTTAACTCCCAACAACTATTATAACCCACACCCCTTTCACGTATATTTCGTTCGGTTTGAATAGACTGGGAGTGAATATTTCTTCACTTGTCTCCTTAGCTACCAGTTTACATTATTACAATTAGCAGTGTCACACACTTTGCCTGACCACAACATCTGGACTGTCCCACTGTGCAGAAAGAGGGGGATTCTGAAATTAATGTTGTACTGTGCAGAAAGGGGGGAGGGGAGGGGAGGGGGGGGGGTCGGAACTTAATGTTGGATGTCCCACTGTGCAGAAGAGGGGGGTTCTGAATCTGAACTTAATGTTGGACTGTCTCACTGTGCAGAAAGAGGGGTGTTCTGGTGTTCCAGAATGAGCCATCGTACAGCGGTGGTCAGCGGCAGGCACTCATGGAGGATGACGAAGAGTGGAGGACCTTCCTAGAGAACCCCCTGACCGCCGCCTCCAAGGCCATGATGGACATCAACGGAGATGAGGACAGCGCCAATGCTCCCCTCTATAACTACTATAAGGTACCTCATATATACCTACTACTACTACTACTATTACTACTACTACCACTACTACTACATAGCTACTATACTACTACATAGCTACTATAGTACTACTACTACTACTACATAGCTACTATACTACTACTACTACTACATAGCTACTATACTACTACTACTACTACATAGCTACTATACTTCTACATAGCTACTATACTATAAATGTATTATAAGTACCGCCATAGATGTATATAGATGTATTGTAGATGTATATAGGTGTGACAATAATGTATTATACTACATTTCTAGGTGCCACGAGACAAGAGAACGACTGGACAGCCCAAAACAGAAGTGATTGTGGGCGATGCTGATCCAAACAAAATGTAATGAATCTCCTTAGTTATTATTATGTTTTTATCCAGTTATGACTTGGCATAGTTTATTTATTGTAAATTGAGAAAAAGTGTGTTGAAGTAAAGAAAGCTGCGTTCTGAGATAACCTTTACTCTGATTATCACCTTCTCAGGAACTTCATGGTGCCACTCCAAGACTCTCCCCTGGCCATGACAACTCTGAGGACCGTCCCTCGCAACACCGCGGCCCAGGGCAGCAGCCAACCCAGCCGGAGGGACAAGACCCGGGCTCTCTACCCAGCCTCAAACTCCATAGTCTGCCTCTCCACCACCTCCACCTCCAGCCCTCCCCCCTACTCCTTCAGCCCAGAGGGGACCCTGGCCCTGCACTCTTTCCCCGTTTGCTCCCCCCCTGGTTCCCAGAGTTCCCAGTCGGATGGCATGGCCTTCAGTCGCCAGCTCAACCACAGCCAGTACAGCCCCAGAGCCCAGAGCCTCACCCCCGACTCCACCTACACAGAGTCCTACAAGGACAGCTCCAATGAGGTAGGTTCTCCTACTTTTACTACAGAACCAGATAGAACTAGAGCATCATTTTACACTGAGCAGCGCAAGCCCTTCCTGGAGCTGTGCTGCTTACACCCAGGTTTCATTGAAAGTAAAAGTAGCAAGCCTGTGAGACTCTGCCTATTCACTTAGCTGTATGGAGCCATTGAGGCATCATCCATATTTTCATTGATCTATGGGTTGTAGTGTAATATGTAATGGTCACCTACACAGATTATTATGGCTGCGTCCCAAATGGCACCCTATTCCCTTTAAAGTGCACTACTTTTGACCAGAGCCCTATGGTAAAAATAAAAAATACAAATAGTGCACTGTAAAGGGAATAGGGTGCCATCTGGGACGCCACCTATTTCTATGGTGCTGATGTTCCCCTGGATTGTGTTGTTGTGACGCACAGGTCTTCCCTCTCTCTGAGGAGGTCCAGCTACGTATGGCCTCCATCCCTCCCGGTGGATACCCTTACTACAGATCCACAGTAAGGTAACGTACTCAGTCAAACATGGGATACTGACAGTCACTCAGTATTATTATTTTTTTAACCGTCAGGGTATATTGAACCAGCAGAAAATACCATAACTTCACTGACACTATCTCTAATCAAACCTTATCTTAAGTCTTACCTTAATACAAAGTTGCAATATGTAACTTTTTGGGCGACCCGACCAAATTCACATAGAAATGTGATTTATAGATCTGTCAATCATTGAAAGCAAGTCTTAAGAAGCAGTAGATCTGTTCTATATGCTCTATTTACAGTGGCTTGCGAAAGTATTCACCCCCCTTGGCATTTTTCATATTTTGTTGCCTTACAACCTGGAATTAAAATAGATTTTTTTGGGGGTTTGTATCATTTGATTTACACAACATGCCTACCACTTTGAAGATGCAAAATATTTTTTATTGTGAAACAAACAAGAAAAAGACAAAAAAACAGAACTTGAGCGTGCATAAATACATTTTACATTTTAGTCATTTAGCAGACGCTCTTATCCAGAGCGACTTACAGTTAGTGAGTGCATACATTTTCATACTGGTCCCCCGTGGGAATCGAACCCACAACCCTGGCGTTGCAAGCGCCATGCTCTACCAACTGAGCTACACGGGACAACCCTGGCATATTCGTTGGAGAGACCAAATTATGGCGTGTTAGGCCACGTTCACACAGGCAGCCCAATTCAGATTTCCCCCCCCCACACTATCACAGATCTTTTCACATCAGATATTTTTCAGAGCTGATTGGTCAAAAGACCAATTAGTGAGAAAAAAAATCTGAATTAGGCTGCCTGTGTGAACGCAGGCCAACACACCATCACCCCGTCTCTCCAGCGAATATGGGTTTATGAGATTCTAGAACAAGACCTTGAATATTGTTCCAAGAAGGCGTAGAGAGGTGTGTGTGAACACAAACATAAGTAATCTTAGGTCCAGATAACTATTCACCCCCCCCAAAGTCAATACTTTGTAGAGCCACCATTTGCAGCAATTACAGCTGCAAGTCTCTTGGGGTATGTCTCTATAAGCTTGGCACATCTAGCCACTGGGATTTTTGCCCATTCTTCAAGGCAAAACTGCTCCAGCTCTTTCAAGTTGGATGGGTTCCGCTGGTGTACAGCAATCTTTAAGTCATACCACAGATTCTCAATTGGATTGAGGTCTGGGCTTTGACTAGGCCATTCCAAGACATTTAAATGCTTCCCCTTAAACCACTCAAGTGTTGCTTTAGAAGTATGCTTAGGATCATTGTCCTGCTGGAAGGTGAACCTCCGTCCCAGTCTCACATTTCTGGAAGACTGAAACAGCTTTCCCTCAAGAATTTCCCTGTATTTAGCGCCATCCATCATTCCTTCAATTCTGACCAGTTTCCCAGTCCCTGCGAATGAAAAACATCCCCACAGCATGATACTGCCACCACCATGCTTCACTGTGGGGGTGGTGTTCTCGGGGTGATAAGAGGTGTTGGGTTTGCGCCAGACATAGCATTTTCCTTGATGGCCAAAAAGCTCAATTTTAGTCTCATCTGACCAGAGTACCTTCTTCCATATGTTTGGGGAGTCTTCCAAACGTGTTTGCTTATTTTTTTCTTTAAGCAATGGCTTTTTTCTGGCCACTCTTCTGTAAAGCCCAGCTCTGTGGAGTGTACGGCTTAAAGTGGTCCTATTGACAGATACTCCAGTCTCCGCTGTGGAGCTTTGCAGCTCCTTCAGGGTTATCTTTGGTCTTTTTGTTGGCTCTCTGATTAATGCCCTCCTTGCCTGGTCCGTGAGTTTTGGTGGGCGGCCCTCTCTTGGCAGATTTGTTGTGGTGCCATATTCCTTCCCATTTTTTTATAATGGATTTAATGGTGCTCAGTGGGATGTTCAACGTTTCTGAACTTTGCCCCTGACCTGTTTGGAGAGTTCCTTGGTCTTCATGGTGCCGCTTGCTTGGTGGTGCCCCTTGCTTAGTGGTGTTGCAGACTCTGGGGCCTTTCAGAACAGGTGTATATGCAGCTGTGGAAAAAATTAAGAGACCACTGCAAATTTTTCTTAAATCCTCATCTCTACATGTATGACAGCCATTCCATTCCAGTGTCTGTTGAATTCCATCACAGGCATACCTCATTCTACTGAATTAGGTACTGATTAGGTGATCACATGAAACAAATCTTATTTAACGAGGAAAAGTATAAAAACCACTGCTGTGGTCATCACTATCCTCTTGCAATAGGACCAGCTGGATGGCAAAAACAGTGCTAATAGTACCTCAAAAGTAATATTAATCAAAAAATAACTATTGACCATGCCAAAAGAGTTGAAAAGGAATGTTTTGAGTGAGGAAAAGAAGGGTTCAATTCTGGCTTTACTGGCAGAGGGATACAGTGAGCGTCAGGTTGCTTCCATCCTTAAAATGTCAAAGACGGCGGTTCATAAGAACAAGGTCAAGCAGCAGACATTGGGGACAACAAAGCTACAGACTGGCAGAGGGCGAAAATGACTCTCTACTGACCGGGATGACCGCCAGCTAGAAAAAAGCCCTTCATCAATGATAAGCAAAGAAGATCCAGGCTGAGGTTTGCAAAATACCATAAGGATTGGACCGTAGAGGACTGGAGTAAGGTCATCTTCCCTGATGAGTCCAATTTTCAGCTTTGCCCAACACCTGGTCGTCTAATGGTTAGACGGAGACCTGGAGAGGCCTACAAGCCACAGCGTCTCGCACCCACTGTGAAATTTGGTGGAGGATCGGTGATGATCTGGGGGTGCTTCAGCAAGGCTGGAATCGGGCAGATTTGTCTTTGTGAAGGACGCATGAATCAAGCCACGTACAAGGTTGTCCTGGAAGAAAACTTGCTTCCTTTTGCTCTGACATTGCTCCCCAACTCTGAGGATTGGTTTTTCCAGCAGGACAAAGCGCCATGCCACACAGCCAGGTCAATCAAGGTGTGGATGGAGGACCACCAGATCAAGACCCTGTCATGGCCAGCCCAATCTCCAGACCTGAACCCCATTGAAAACTTCTGGAATGTGATCAAGAGGAAGATGGATGGTCACAAGCCATCAAACAAAGCCGAGCTGCTTGAATTTTTGCGCCAGGAGTGGCATAAAGTCACCCAACATCAATGTGAAAGACTGGTGGAGAGCATGCCAAGACGCATGAAAGCTGTGATTGAAAATCAGGGTTATTCCACCAAATATTGATTTCTGAACTCTTCCTAAGTTAAAACATTAGTATTGTGTTGTTTAAAAATGAACATGAACTTATTTTCGTTGCATTATTCGAGGTCTGACAACACTGCATCTTTATTGTTATTTTGATCAGTTGTCATTTTCTGCAAATAAATGCTCTAAATGACAATATTTTTATTTTGAATTTGGGATAAATGTTGTCAGCAGTTTATAGAATAAAACAAAAATGTAATTTTTACCCAAACACATACCTATAAATAGTAAAACCAGAGAAACTTATAATTTTGCAGTGGTCTCTTAATTTTTTCCGCAGCTGTATACTGAGATCATGTGACAGATCATGTGACACTTAGATTGCACACAGGTGGACTTTATTTAACTAATTATGTGACTTCTGAAGGTAATTGGTTGCATCAGATCTTATTTAGGGGCTTCATAGCAAAGGGGGTGAATACATATGCACGCACCACTTTTCCGTTATTTATTTTTTAGAATTTTTTGAAACAAGTTATTTTTTTCATTTCACTTCACCAATTTGGACTATTTTGTGTATGTCCATTACATGAAATCCAAATAAAAATCTATTTAAATTACAGGTTGTAATGCAACAAAATAAAAAAAACGCCAAGGGGGATGAATACTTTTGCAAGGCACTGTATATGCTTCCCCTTCTTAAGTTTAGTTTTTGCATCTTTTACTTTAGATTTTGTACACCAGCTTCAAACAGCTGAAAATACAATATTTTTGGTTATTGAAAATACATTTCACAGCGGTTTAGATGGTACAATGATTCTCTGCACTTTGCATGGCTTGTTTTGTCACAAACCAGAAAATGGCAGCGCGATTTCTGCAAATTGCACCTTTTAAGTTTTAATTCTGCCTATCGAATATACACTTTCAAAAATGCTTTCATAGTCATCGGGGGGGGAGGGGGTGCTGCCACGTCAAGGGCAGAATGGCAGATTTTTCCAATTTGCCGGCTCAGGGATTCGAACCAGCGACCTTTTGTTACTGGCCCAACCCTCTCTCTCTCTCTCTTTCTCTCTCAGTCAACACTTTGAGTACATTTTGG
>NW_028157684.1:0-2500 GCF_964263955.1 Coregonus lavaretus
AGAGATAAGGGAGGAGCGAGAAGGGAGGAGAGGAGAAAGAATGAAAGAGAGGAGAGGAGAGGAGAGAAGAGGAGAGGAGAGAGAAGGGAGGAGAGGAGAGAGAAGGGAGGAGAGGAGAGAGAAGGGAGGAGAGGAGAGGAGAGGAGAGGAGAGGAGAGGAGAGGAGAGGAGAGGAGAGGAGAGGAGAGGAGAGGAGAGGAGGAGAGAGAGAAGGGAGGAGAGAGAAGAGAGGTGAGAGAAGGGAGGAGAGGAGAGGAGAGAGAAGATAGGAGAGGAGAGAGAAGGGAGGAGAGAGAAGGGAGGAGAGGAGAGGAGGTGGAGAGAGAAGGGAGGAGAGAGGAGAGAGAAGGGAGGAGAGGAGAGAGAAGAGAGGAGAGGAGAGAGAAGGGAGGCGAGAGAAGGGAGGGAGAGAGAATGGAGGAGAGGAGAGAAGAGAGGAGAGAGAAGGGAGGAGAGTAGAGAGAAGGGGGTACAGAGAAGAGAGGAGAGGAGAGAGAAGGGAGGAGAGATAAGGGAGGAGCGAGAAGGGAGGAGAGGAGAAAGAATGGAAGAGAGGAGAGGAGAGGAGAGAAGGGAGGAGAGAGAGGAGAGAGAAGGGAGGAGAGGAGAGGGAAGGGAGGAGAGAGAGAAGAGAGAGAAGGAGGAGAGAAGGGAGGAGAAGGAGGAGAGGGGAGAGAAGGGGAGGAGAGGAGAGGAGAGGGAAGGGAGGAGAGGAGAGAGAGAGAAGGGAGGAGAGGAGAGGAAAGAGAGGGAGGAGGGGCGGGAGGAGAGGAGAGGGGAGAAGGGAGGAGAGAGAAGGGAGGAGAGAAGGAGAGGGATGGGATGGAGAGGAGAGGAGAGATCGGAGGAGGGATGGAGGGATCGGAGGAGAGGGATGAGAGGAGAGAGAAGGGAGGAGAGGGATGGGAGGAGAGGAGTAAATGGGGGATGATTCAGGGTAAGGTCCACACCTGTCTATAAAGGTCCCACAGTTGACAGTGCATGTCAGAGCAAAAACCAAGCCATGAGGTCGAAGGAATTGTCAGTAGAGCTCTGAGACAGGATTGTGTCGAGGCACAGATCTGGGGAAGGGTACCAAAACATTCTCTGCAGCATTTAAGGTCCCCAAGAACACATGGCCTCCATCATTCTTAAATGGAAGAAGTTTGGAACCACCAAGTAATCGGGGGAGAAGGGCCTTGGTCAGGGAGGTGACCAAGAACCTGATGGTCACTCTGACAGAGCTCTAGAGTTCCTCTGTGGAGATGGGAGAATCTTCCAGAAAGACAACCATCTCTGCAGCACTCCACCAATCAGGCCTTTATGGAAGCCACTCCTCAGTAAAAGGCACATGACAGCCCGCTTGGAGTTTGCCAAAAGGCACCTAAAGACTCTAACACCATGAGAAACAAGATTTTCTGGTCTGATGAAACCAAGGTTTAAATCTTTGGCCTGAATGCCAAGTGTCACGTCTGGAGGAAACCTGGCACCATCCCTACAGTGAAGCATGGTGGTGGCAGCATCATGCTGTGGGGATGTTTTTCAGAGGCAGGGACTGGGAAACTAGTAAGGATCGAGGCAAAGATTAATGGAGCAATGTACAGAGAGATCCTTGATGAAAACCTGCTCCGGAGCACTCAGGACCTCAGACTGGGGCGAAGGTTCACCTTCCAACAGGACAACGACCCTAAGCACACAGCCAAGACAACGCAGGAATGGCTTCGGGACAAGACTCTGAATGTCCTTGAGTGGCCCAGCCAGAGCCCGGACTTGAACCCGATCGAACATCTCTGGAGAGACCTGAAAATAGCTGTGTAGCGACGCTCCCCATCCAACCTGACAGAGCTTGAGTGGATCTGCAGAGAAGAATGGGAGAAACTCCCCAAATACAGGTGTGCCAAGCTTGTAGCGTCATACCCAAGAAGACTCAAGGCTGTAATCGCTGCCAAAGGTGCTTCAACAAAGTACTGAGTAAAGGGTCTGAATACTTATGTAAATGTAATATTTCCGTTTTTTTATTTTTTATAAATTAGCAAACATTTCTAAAAACCAGTTTTTGCTTTGTCATTATGGGGTATTGTGTGTAGATTGATGAGGGAAAAAAATAATTAAATACATTTTAGAATAAGGCTGTAACCTAAAAAAACGTGGAAAAAGTCAATGGGTCTGAATACTTTCCAAAGGCACTGTATATCTGTCTCTGATGAAGGGCAGGTTTCCCAGAGACAAACTGCCCTTAGTGTTTTGTTTTCTACTTTGTTTCCTGTCTGTATGTTCATTTGAGAAGAAAGACAGGTTTGTTAAGAAATTATAGCCTGTTTGAACCAGACTGAAAGCTGTAGCTACACTGATTTTAAGTATTTCAGTCTAGTTTAACCAGGCTATGGAATGTTGTAAACGGGTGTACATCCATCTAGGTCTCCAGGAGCCTTCCAGGGCTGGAGCTGTGCTCCACAACACAACAGCATTCCAAATGTCAGCCAGACTTCTCTCGCCTCTGTACTGAGCCTTCACAGTGCAT
>NW_028157684.1:7500-35000 GCF_964263955.1 Coregonus lavaretus
GTTATGGTTTGTGTTTTATAAAGACCTTTACTGTATTAAACATGCTCTGAGTTATGGTTTATGTTTTAGAAAGACCTTTACTCTATTAAACATGCTCTGAGTTATGTTTTATAAAGACCTTTACTGTATTAAACATGCTCTGAGTTATGGTTAATGTTTTAGAAAGACCTTTACTGTATTAAACATGCTCTGAGTTATGGTTTATGTTTTAGAAAGACCTTTACTGTATTAAACATGCTCTGAGTTATGTTTTATAAAGACCTTTACTGTATTAAACATGCTCTGAGTTATGGTTAATGTTTTAGAAAGACCTTTACTGTATTAAACATGCTCTGAGTTATGGTTTATAAAGACCTTTACTGTATTAAACATGCTCTGAGTAATGGTTTATAAAGACCTTTACTGTATTAAACATGCTCTGAGTAATGGCTTAGAAAGACCTTTACTGTAATAAACATGCTCTGAGTTATGGTTTATAAAGACCTTTACTGTATTAAACATGCTCTGAGTTATGGTTTATAAAGACCTTTACTGTATTAAACATGCTCTGAGTTATGGTTTATAAAGACCTTTACTGTATTAAACATGCTCTGAGTTATGGTTTATAAAGACCTTTACTGTATTAAACATGCTCTGAGTTATGGTTTATAAAGACCTTTACTGTATTAAACATGCTCTGAGTTATGGTTTATAAAGACCTTTACTGTATTAAACATGCTCTGAGTTATGGTTTATAAAGACCTTTACTGTATTAAACATGCTCTGAGTTATGGTTTATAAAGACCTTTACTGTATTAAACATGCTCTGAGTAATGGTTTATAAAGACCTTTACTGTATTAAACATGCTCTGAGTAATGGTTTATAAAGACCTTTACTGTATTAAACGCGCTCTGAGTAATGGTTTATAAAGACCTTTACTGTATTAAACATGCTCTGAGTAATGGTTTATAAAGACCTTTACTGTATTAAACATGCTCTGAGTAATGGTTTATAAAGACCTTTACTGTATTAAACGCGCTCTGAGTAATGGTTTATAAAGACCTTTACTGTATTAAACATGCTCTGAGTAATGGTTTATAAAGACCTTTACTGTATTAAACATGCTCTGAGTAATGGTTTATAAAGACCTTTACTGTATTAAACGCGCTCTGAGTAATGGTTTATAAAGACCTTTACTGTATTAAACATGCTCTGAGTTATGGTTTATAAAGACCTTTACTGTATTAAACATGCTCTGAGTTATGGTTTATAAAGACCTTTACTGTATTAAACATGCTCTGAGTTATGGTTTATAAAGACCTTTACTGTATTAAACATGCTCTGAGTTATGGTTTATAAAGACCTTTACTGTATTAAACATGCTCTGAGTTATGGTTTATAAAGACCTTTACTGTATTAAACATGCTCTGAGTTATGGTTTATAAAGACCTTTACTGTATTAAACATGCTCTGAGTTATGGTTTATAAAGACCTTTACTGTATTAAACATGCTCTGAGTAATGGTTTATAAAGACCTTTACTGTATTAAACATGCTCTGAGTAATGGTTTATAAAGACCTTTACTGTATTAAACGCGCTCTGAGTAATGGTTTATAAAGACCTTTACTGTATTAAACATGCTCTGAGTAATGGTTTATAAAGACCTTTACTGTATTAAACATGCTCTGAGTAATGGTTTATAAAGACCTTTACTGTATTAAACGCGCTCTGAGTAATGGTTTATAAAGACCTTTACTGTATTAAACATGCTCTGAGTAATGGTTTATAAAGACCTTTACTGTATTAAACATGCTCTGAGTAATGGTTTATAAAGACCTTTACTGTATTAAACGCGCTCTGAGTAATGGTTTATAAAGACCTTTACTGTATTAAACATGCTCTGAGTAATGGTTTATAAAGACCTTTACTGTATTAAACATGCTCTGAGTAATGGTTTATAAAGACCTTTACTGTATTAAACATGCTCTGAGTAATGGTTTATAAAGACCTTTACTGTATTAAACATGCTCTGAGTAATGGTTTATAAAGACCTTTACTGTATTAAACGCGCTCTGAGTAGTGGTTTATAAAGACCTTTACTGTATTAAACATGCTCTGAGTAATGGTTTATAAAGACCTTTACTGTATTAAACATGCTCTGAGTAATGGTTTATAAAGACCTTTACTGTATTAAACGCGCTCTGAGTTATGGTTTATAAAGACCTTTACTGTATTAAACATGCTCTGAGTAATGGTTTATAAAGACCTTTACTGTATTAAACATGCTCTGAGTTATGGTTAATGTTTTAGAAAGACCTTTACTGTATTAAACATGCTCTGAGTTATGGTTTATAAAGACCTTTACTGTATTAAACATGCTCTGAGTAATGGTTTATAAAGACCTTTACTGTATTAAACATGCTCTGAGTTATGGTTTATAAAGACCTTTACTGTATTAAACATGCTCTGAGTTATGGTTTATAAAGACCTTTACTGTATTAAACATGCTCTGAGTTATGGTTTATAAAGACCTTTACTGTATTAAACATGCTCTGAGTTATGGTTTATAAAGACCTTTACTGTATTAAACATGCTCTGAGTTATGGTTTATGTTTTATAAAGACCTTTACTGTATTAAACATGCTCTAAGTTATGGTTTATGTTTTATAAAGACCTTTACTGTATTAAACATGCTCTGAGTAATGGTTTATAAAGACCTTTACTGTATTAAACATGCTCTGAGTTATGGTTTCTAAAGACCTTTACTGTATTAAATGTGCTCTGAGTTATGGTTTATAAAGACCTTTACTGTATTAAACATGCTCTGAGTAATGGTTTATAAAGACCTTTACTGTATTAAACGTGCTCTGAGTTATGGTTTATAAAGACCTTTACTGTATTAAACATGCTCTGAGTTATGGTTTATAAAGACCTTTACTGTATTAAACATGCTCTGAGTTATAAAGACCTTTACTGTATTAAACATGCTCTGAGTTATAAAGACCTTTACTGTATTAAACATGCTCTGAGTTATGGTTTATAAAGACCTTTACTGTATTAAACATGCTCTGAGTTATGGTTTATAAAGACCTTTACTGTATTAAACATGCTCTGAGTTATGGTTTATAAAGACCTTTACTGTATTAAACATGCTCTGAGTTATGGTTTATAAAGACCTTTACTGTATTAAACATGCTCTGGTTTATAAAGACCTTTACTGTATTAAACATGCTCTGAGTTATGGTTTATAAAGACCTTTACTGTATTAAACATGCTCTGAGTTATGGTTTATAAAGACCTTTACTGTATTAAACATGCTCTGAGTTATGGTTTATAAAGACCTTTACTGTATTAAACATGCTCTGAGTTATGGTTTATAAAGACCTTTACTGTATTAAACATGCTCTGAGTTATGGTTTATAAAGACCTTTACTGTATTAAACATGCTCTGAGTAATGGTTTATAAAGACCTTTACTGTATTAAACATGCTCTGAGAGGTCTTTATGTTTTTATGCCAGTGATGCATCATCATTTAATGAATCACACTATTTTAGTCATTTAGCAGAAGCTCTTATCCAGAGCGACTTACAGTTAGTGAGTGCATACATTTTCATACTGCCCCCCCCCCCCGTGGGAAACGAACCCACAACCCTGGTGTTGCAAACGTCACGCTCTACCAACTGAGCTACAGGGGACTGTAGCGTTACTCTGGACAGGTACCACATAGATACACTGGAGGAAAAAAGACAAGGAAGAGAGGTGTCGTCCCAAGGTGTCAAAACATGACCAGGAGTCAATTAATCACATTCCGAATGTATATGTTTATCATCTAACTATATCTAACCACCACAAACATGTTCTAACATGTTTCCATCTCACAGACAGCCTTCTGTTGTCTTAGATGGCTCAAAGCCCAGATGGTCTGATCAATCAGGTCAGGATTTCTCAACAGGCTGTGTGGGTGGAGGATATCGACTGATTCTATTCACCAGTGACTGACTCTTGTTCCATTATTGATGTCACCTGTTGAATACACTTAAATCAGTGTAGATGAAGGGGGAGGAGACAGGTTATAGAAGGATTTTTAAGCCTTGAGACAACTGAGACATGGTTTTTGTATGTTTGCCATTCAGAGTGTGAATGGGCAAGACAAAAATATTTAAGTGCCTTTGAACAGGGTATGATAGTAGGTGCCAGGCGCACCGGTTTGAGTGTGTCAAGACCTGCAACGCTGCTGGGTTTTTCACGCTCAACAGTTTCCTGTGTGTGTCAAGAACGGTCCACCACCCAAAAGACATTCAGACAACTTGACACAACTGTGGGAAAACATTGGAGTCAACATGGGCCAGCATTCCTGTGTGAAAGCTATCGACACCTTGTAGAGTCCATGCCCCTGATGAATTGAGGCTGTTCTGAGGGCAAAAGGGGGGGGGGGGTGCAACTCAATATTAGGAAGGTGTTCTTAATGTTTTGTCCACTCAGTGTATGTGTAGTATGATTAAACCGTCTGAGAGTTGTAATACGTGAGAACAATCATTAACAACAACTATACAATATTCTGTTCCCGTATTGAAAACAAATATGGACGGTTTGAGAAGAAAGCACATTATGTTGAGGAGATGAGAGACATAGTCGACGCTTCTCAGAGTCTTTAAGATGAAGATGGATGAAGGGATGAAACACAGATCTCCTAGGGTCACACTGCGGACAGAGATATAGTGAAGGGATTGTTGGTGAGAGGAGAAGAGGAGAGAGGGAGAATGTCTTAAGCCTGGTTATTGCTCTCTACTGGCTATTCTGCAGTCAGTACACCACGGCACTTAGAGTAATGCACACTGGGAAATAAATAAACACACACACACACACACACACACACACACATACCCTCCACCTCCATCAGGCTTGCTGCAGAGATTTTAAAACCTCCTCAGCTAATGTTTTAAGCACTTCCCCCTGGGAGGATAACCTGGAACGTCTCATGTTTCAACCCCTTCCCCCATGGGAGGATAACCTGGAACGTCTCATGTTTCAATCCCTTCCCCCATGGGAGGATAACCTGGAACGTCTCATGTTTCAACCCCTTCCCCCATGGGAGGATAACCTGGAACGTCTCATGTTTCAATCCCTTCCCCCTGGGAGGATAACCTGGAACGTCTCATGTTTCAACCCCTTCCCCCATGGGAGGATAACCTGGAACGTCTCATGTTTCAACCCCTTCCCCCATGGGAGGATAACCTGGAACGTCTCATGTTTCAATCCCTTCCCCCTGGGAGGATAACCTGGAACGTCTCATGTTTCAACCCCTTCCCCCATGGGAGGATACCCTGGAACGTTTAATGTTTCAACCCCTTCCCCCTGGGAGCATAACCTGGAAGAACTCAGTGTGTTTCCTAGGATTCCTGCTGAATCTTTCATGGCAAAAGCTTTGCTCCCCCTGCTGTGAGTTCAAGTAAAGTTGTTCTCTCCCCTGCTGTGATGACCCCCCTTACTGGAGTTCAAGTGGCTTCGGGACAAGTCTCTGAATGTCCTTGAGTGGCCCAGCCAGAGCCCGGACTTGAACCCGATCAAACATCTTTGGAGAGACCTGAAAATAGCTGTGCAGCAACCCTCCCCATCCAACCTGACAGAGATTGAGAGGATCTGCAGAGAAGAATGGGAGAAACTCCCCAAATACAGGTGTGCCAAGCTTGTAGTGTCATACCCAAGAAGACTCGAGGTTGTAATCGCTGCCAAAGGTGCTTCAACAAAGTACTCAGTAAAGGGTCTGAATACTTATGTAAATGTGATATTTCCGATTTTTTATTTTAAATAAATTAGCAAACATTTCTAAAAACCTGTTTTTGCTTTGTCATTATGGGGTATTGTGTGTAGATTAATGAGGGGGGGAAAAAACAATTTAATCAATTTTAGAATAAGGCTGTAACCTAACAAAATGTGGAAAAAGTCAAGAGGTCTGAATACTTTCAGAATGCACTGTATGTTGGCTCTCTGGGCCAAAAACTGGACTGAGACTAAGGCAGCAGTATCCCTCTGAAAAGTTCTTAGTGGTCTTAATAAAAAAATATATAATAAAATACAAAAACTTAACATGAAAGACCCACTGAATATTCATAACAGGTCATTACATTAAATCTACCAATATCCCTTTTTACAAACAGACAGTAACATACAAGCGATAGACACAGCTGTAATATTTGGAGGTAACTAACATAGGATAAAACCTATAGTATGAACTGCCACTTTCTATTGGGTTAACAGACCAACTGGAAATAGTTTGTGTTGGTGTTGCCACGGTCATCCATCCATCCACTGCCCAGGTCCTTGTCTTGTAACAGACTCCTCCTGTACATTGTGAACTGAAGGCCCTTGCAGCAGTGGAAGTCAGTCATGCATCCCAAATGGCACCGTATTCCCTATATATTCCCAGTGTCCCTGTTTTGTAGTGAAGTCATTGTGAAGGCCAAGCCCCTGCAGCAGTGGAAGGACGTAACACAACAGACTATCTCCAGTGGAACACCAATTACATTCACCCCTGGAGTTTCTCCAGTCTGCTGGTCTGTCACTAGGGAAAGAACACAATGCTTTTGGGTTCCTCCTGCTTCTATACGCTGTTTAGCGTCATTTCATCAGCTCATATTTTTTCAGCTTTTGAAGATGTCTAGTCTTGCAGCATGCCAGCGTTGTTTGTTGGGAGCACTTCTGTAAAATACATTGCAGACTAAATGGTAGCCGGGTGGCTAACACTATTGTTATAACAAAGTCATGTTTATATTATGAACGCTATTAAATTAGCATCTTAAACACTGTACTTGTGTCTGACAAGCATAAAATAAAACATACGTGGCTATAGACTGACATCTAGTGAGCAAAAAATGGATAGTCCACATCACCAACAAACGAACACACTCCGAGCGCACCGAGACAGTCGTGAAGAGGGCACGACAAAACCTATTCCCCCTAAGGGGACAGTGAAAAGATTTGGCATGGGTCCTCGGATCCTCAAAAGGCGGTACCGGAGCACCAAGTCTATGTCCAAGAGGCTTCAAATAAATCAAATCAAATTTGATTTGTCACATACATGTGTTTAGCAGATGTTATAGCGGGTGTAGCGAAATGATTGTGCTTCTAGCTCCGGCAGTGCAGTGATATCTAACAAGTAATGTCTAACAATTTCACAACATATACCCAATACACACAAAACTAGTAAGGAATGGAATTTAAGAATATATACATATATGGACAAGCAATGACAGAGCGGCATGGACTAAGATACAGTATAATATTATTGAATAGAATGCAGTATATACATATGAGATGAGTAGTGCAAGATATGTAAACAGTATTAAAGTGACTAGTGTTCCATTTCTTAAAGTAGCCAGTGATTTCAATAGGCAGCAGCAGCCTCTAATGTGCTAGTGATGGCTGTTTAACAGTCTGATGGCCTTGAGATAGAAGCTGTTTTTCATTCTCTCGGTCCCAGCTTTGATGCACCTGTACTGACCTCGCCTTCTGGATGATAGCGGGGTGAACAGGCAGTGGCTCGGGTGGTTGATGTCCTTGATGATCTTTTTGGCCTTCCTGTGACATCGGGTGCTGTATGTGTCTTGGAGGGCGGGTAGTTTGCCCCCGGTAATGCGTTTGGCAGACCGCACCACCCTCTGGAGAGCCCTGCGGTTGTGGGCGGTGCAGTTGCCGTACCAGGCAGTGATACAGCCCGACTGGATGCTCTCAATTGTGCATCTGTAAAAGTTTGTGAGAGTTTTAAGCCGAATTTCTTCAGCCTCCTGAGGTTGAAGAGGCTCTGTTGCGCCTTCTTCACCACACTGTCTGCATGGGTGGACCATTTCAGTTTGTCAGTGATGTGTACGCCAAGAAACTTGAAGCTTTCCACCTTCTCCACTGCGGTCCCGTCGATGTGGATAGGGGGGTGCACCCTCCGCTGTCTCCTGAAGTCCACGATCATCTCCTTTGTTTTGTTGACGTTGAGTGAGAGGTTATTTTCCTGGCACCACATTCCCAGAGCCCTCATCACCTCCCATTAGCCTGTCTCGTCATTGTTGGTAATCAAGCCTACTACTGTCGTGTCGTCTGCAAACTTATTTTTTTTTGTTTTTGGTAATTTAGCAGACGCTCTTATCCAGAGCGACTTACAGGAGCAATTAGAGTTAAGTGCCTTGCTCAAGGGCACATCGATAGATTTTTCACCTAGTCGGCTCGGGGATTAGAACCAGCGACCTTTCGGTTACAGGCACAACGCTCTTAACCACTAAGCTACCTGCCGCCCCTTGATGATTGAGTTGGAGGTGTGCTTGGCCACGCAGTCATGGGTGAACAGGGAGTACAGTAGGGGGCTGAGCACGCACCCTTGTGGGGCCCCAGTGTTGAGGATCAGCGAAGTGGAGATGTTGTTTCCTACCTTCACCACCTGGGGGTGGCCCGTCAGGAAGTCCAGGACCCAGTTGCACAGGGCGGATTTCAGACCCAGGGCCTCAAGCTTAATGATGAGCTTGTAGGGTATTATGGTGTTGAATGCTGAGCTATAGTCAATGAACAGCATTCTTACATAGGTATTCCTCTTGTCCAGATGGGATAGGGCAGTGTGCAGTGTGATGGCGATTGCATCGTCTGTGGATCTATTGGGGCGGTAAGCAAATTGAAGTGGGTCTAGGGTGACAGGTAAGGTAGAGGTGATATGATCCTTGACTAGTCTCTCAAAGCACTTCATGATGAGAGGTGAGTGCTACAGGGCGATAGTCGTTTAGTTCAGTTACCTTTGCTTTCTTGGGTACAGGAACAATGGTGGCCATCTTGAAGCATGTGGGAACAGCAGACTCGGAAAGGGAGAGATTGAATATGTCCATAAACACACCAGCCAGCTGGTCTGCGCATGCTCTGAGGACGCGGCTAGGGATGCCGTCTGGGCCGGCAGCCTTGCGAGGGTTAACATGCTTAAATGTCTTAATCACGTCGGCCATGGAGAAGGAGAGGCCACAGTCCTTGGTAGTGGGCCTCGTCAGTGGCACTATTATCCTCAAAGCGGGCGAAGAAGGTGTTTAGCTTGTCTGGAAGCGAGACGTCGTTGTCGGCGGCGTGGCTGGTTTTCCTTTTGTAGTCCGTGATTGTCTGTAGACCCTGCCACATACGTCTCATGTCTGAGTCGTTGAATTGCGACTCCACTTTGTCTCTATACTGATGTTTTGCCAGTTTAATTGCCTTGCAGAGTGAGTAGCTACACTGTTTGTATTCTGCCATATTCCCAGTCACCTTGCCATGGTTGAATTCGGTGGTTCGCGCTTTCAGATTTGCGCGAATGCTGCCGTCTATCCACGGTTTCTGGTTAGGGTAGGTTTTAATAGTCACAGTGGGCACAACATCACCTATACACTTCCTGATAAACTCAGTCACCATTTCAGTGTATGCGTCTAAATTATTTTCGGAAGCTACCCAGAACATATCCCAGTCCATGTGATCAAAACAATCTTGAAGCGTGGATTCCGATTGGTCAGACCAGCGTTGAATAGTCTTTAGCACGGGTACTTCCTGTTTGAGTTTCTGCCTATAGGAAGGGAGAAGCAAAATGGAGTCGTGGTCAGATTTGCCGAAAGGAGGGCGGGGGAAGGCCTTATAACCATCCCGGAAGTTCGAATAGCAATGGTTGAGGATTTTAGCAGCGCAAGTACAACAGTCGATATGTTGATAGAACTTCGGCAGCCTAGTCCTCAAATTTGCTTTGTTAAAAATCCCCAGCCACAATAAATGCAGCCTCAGGATATGTGGTTTCCAGTTTGCATAAAGTCCAGTGAAGTTCTTTGAGGGCCGTCGTGGTATCGGCTTGAGGGGGGATATACACGGCCGTGACTATAACCGAAGAGAATTATCTTGGGAGATAATACGGTCGGCATTTGATTGTGAGGTATTCTAGGTCGGGTGAACAGAAGGACTCGAGTTCCTCTATGTTACTACAATTACACCATGAGTCGTTAATCATGAAATACACACCTATATTTATTTATTGCTGTCTGCGCGATGAACTGAGAACCCATCTGGCTGGACCGATTTCGACAGATATCCCAAGAGAGCAATGTTTCCGTGAAACAGAGTATGTTACAGGCCTTGATGTATCTCTGGAAAGAAATCCTTGCCCGTAGTTCGTCGACCTTGTTAACCAAAGACTGAACATTAGCGAGTAGAAAACTTGGAAGCGGTGGGTGGTGTGCGCGCCTCCTAAGTCGAACCAGCAGGCCGCTCTGAGTGCCTCTCCTCCGCCGGCGATGTTTTGGGTCAGCCGCTAGAATCAGTTCAGTTGCCCTGGGGAGAGCAAACAAAGGATCTGCTTCGGGAAAGTCGTGTTCCTGGTCGTAATGCTGGTGAGTTACCGCCGCTCTGATATCCAATAGTTTTTCCCGGCTGTATGTAATGATGCAAAACACTTTCTGTCCCCAAGCCATAAGACTCCTGAACATCTAATCAAATGGCTACCCAGACTATTTGCATTGCCCCCCCCCCCACCACCTCTTTTACATTACATACATTTACAATACATTACATTTATTATTTATTGAGAAACTATTATTAAAACTATTATTTATTTATTTTACATTTACAATACATTACATTTACATACTTTTTTCTGCTACTCTCTGTTTATTATCTTATTATTAATATAGTATTATATTATCTTTAATAACTCTACCTACATGTACAGTTGAAGTCTGAAGTTTACATACACTTAGGTTGGAGTCATTAAAACCTGTTTTTCAACCACTCCACAAATGTCTTGTTAACAAACTATAGTTTTGGCAAGTCGGTTAGGACATTTACTTTGTGCATGACACAAGTAATTTTTCCAACAATTGTTTACAGACAGATTATTTCACTTATAATTCCCTGTATCACAATTCCAGTGGGTCAGAAGTTTGCATACACTAAGTTGACTGTGCCTTTAAACAGCTTGGAAAATTCCAGAAAATGATGTCATGGCTTTAGAAGCTTCTGATAGGCTAATTAACATCATTTTAGTCAATTGGAGGTCTACCTGTGGATGTATTTCAAGGCCTACCTTCAAACTCAGTGCCTCTTTGCTTGACATCATGGGAAAATCAAACGAAATCAGCCAAAATATTGTAGGGCTCCACAAGTCTGGTTCATCCTTGGGAGCAATTTCCAAATGCCTGAAGGTACCACGTTCATCTCTACAAACAATAGTACGCAAGTATAAACACCATGGGACCACGCAACCATCATACCGCTCAGGAAGGAGACACGTTCTGTCTCCTAGAGATGAACGTACTTTGGTGCGAAAAGTGCAAATCAATCCCAGAATAACAGCAAAGGACCTTTTGAAGATGCTGGAGGAAACAGGTACAAAAGTATCTATATCCACAGTAAAACAAGTCCTATATCGACATAACCTGAAAGGCCGCTCAGCTAGGAAGAAGCCACTGCTCCAAAACCGCCATAGAAAAGCCAGATTACGGTTTGCAACTGCACATGGGGACAAAAATCGTACTTTTTGGAGAAATGTCCTCTGGTCTGATGAAACAAAGATAGAACTGTTTGGCCATAATGACCATCTTTATGTTTGGAGGATAAAGGAGGAGCATGCAAGCCGAAGAACACCATACCAACCGTGAAGCACGTGGGTGGCAGCATCATGCTGTGGGGGTGCTTTGCTGCAGGAGGTACTGGTGCACTTCACAAAATAGATGGCATCATGAGGAAGGACAATTATGTGGATATATTGAAGCAACATCTCAAGACATCAGTCAGGAAGTTAAAGCTTGGTCGCAAATGGGTCTTCCAAATGGACAATGACCCCAAGCATATTTCCAAAGTTGTGGCAAAATGGCTTAAGGACAACAAAGTCAAGGTAGTGGCCATCACAAAGCCCTGACCTCAATCCTATGGAAAAGTTGTGGGCAGAACTGAAAAAGCGTGTGTGAGCAAGGAGGCCTACAAACCTGACTCAGTTACACCAGCTCTGTCAGGAGGAATGGGCCAAAATTCACCCAACTTATTGTGGGAAGCTTGTGGAAGGCTACCCGAGAATGTGATGAAAGAAATAAAAGCTGGAATAAATCATTCTCTCTGCTATTATTCTGACATTTCACATTCTTAAAATAAAGTGGGGATCCTATCTGACCTAAGACAGGGAATTTTTACTAGGATTAAATGTCAGGAATTGTGAAAAACTGAGTTTAAATGTTTTTGGCTAAGGTGTATGTAAACTTCCGACTTCAACTGTACATATTACCTCAATTACCTCGACTAACCGGTGCCCCCGCACATTGACTCGGTACCGGTACCCCCTGTATATAGCCTCGCTATTGTTATTTTTACTGCTGCTCTTTCAATGATTTGCTACTTTTACTTCATATTATTTTATATAGTATTTGTTTGTGTGATTTTTTGGGGGTATTCTTTCTTAAAACTGCATTGTTGTAAGTAAACATTTCACTGTAAGGTCTACACCTGTTGTATTTGGCACATGTGACAAATAAAAATTGATTTGATTTGTTTTGATATTCTGAAGTAAATTATTTTACCAACATTCTAGTGAGGAATCAGATTTGAGACTTGCTCGAGTAGCTTTGCCACCATCTAGTGGCTGTGTATGGAACGACATCACATCTTTAACAGGCCAGGAACATAACGTACACATCCTCCTACAGCTGAGGGATGATTGGCCCCCTTCCAGCTAAGGTTAGGTACGATTGGTTCGGTTGTTGGGAGTGTAACAGTGGTCAGATTACATCCGTTTTGGGTTGTACATGTCCACTGACATTTGTTGTGGGGCCCAAACGCCTGCCCTCTACTCCTCATCATTTATAACCACACAATCAAACACAGCTTAAAAACCCTCCGTGGTGCACTCATACACAGTCATAACTGTGTCCCTCCACCACAGAGAAACAGTGAGTGTTGTGCCTCAGTCACACACTGGTTGAATTATCTCTGCATCGCTCCTGCTCCTCCCCTGTAAACGTCTAGGGTTGTAAAAGGGGGCTAAAGCCAGAAGTAGCGTAGCCTATAGAACAGGGCTGTTCCACTCCGGTCCTGGAGGGCCAGAAAACACTCCTGGTTTTTGTTTCTCCCTGGGAGTTAATTACACTCACCTGGTGTCCCAGGTCTGAATCAGTCCCTTATTAGGAGAGGATGAAGACCTCCAGGACGACGTTGAACAGCCCTGCGTGCTGATAGGCGATGATAAGTAAGATTACTCTAGAATACAGCCCCTTAGCCTAGAATACAGCCCCTTAGTCTAGAATACAGCCCCTTAGTCTAGAATACAGCCCCTTAGTCTAGTATATAGCCCCTTAGTCTAGTATACAGCCCCTTAGTCTAGAATACAGCCCCTTAGTCTAGAATACAGCCCCTTAGTCTAGTATACAGCCCCTTAGTCTATAATACAGCCCCTTAGTCTAGAATACAGCCCCATGGTCTAGAATACAGACCCTTAGTCTAGAATACAGACCCTTATTCTAGAATACAGCCCCTTAGTCTAGTATACAGCCCCTTAGTCTAGTATACAGCCCCTTAGTCTAGAATACAGCCCCTTAGTCTAGTATACAGCCCCTTAGTCTAGAATACAGACCCTTAGTCTAGAATACAGCCCCTTAGTCTAGGATACAGCCCCTTAGTCTAGAATACAGCCCCTTAGTCTAGTATATAGCCCCTTAGTCTAGTATACAGCCCCTTAGTCTAGAATACAGCCCCTTAGTATAGAATACAGCCCCTTAGTCTAGAATACAGCCCCTTAGTCTAGTATACAGCCCCTTAGTCTATAATACAGCCCCTTAGTCTAGAATACAGCCCCATGGTCTAGAATACAGACCCTTAGTCTAGAATACAGACCCTTATTCTAGAATACAGCCCCTTAGTCTAGTATACAGCCCCTTAGTCTAGTATACAGCCCCTTAGTCTAGAATACAGCCCCTTAGTCTAGTATACAGCCCCTTAGTCTAGAATACAGACCCTTAGTCTAGAATACAGCCCCTTAGTCTAGAATACAGCCCCTTAATCTAGTATACAGCCCCTTAGTCTAGAATACAGCCCCTTAGTCTAGAATACAGCCCCTTAGTCTAGAATACAGCCCCTTAGTCTAGAATATAGCCCCTTAGTCTAGTATACAGCCCCTTAGTCTATAATACAGCCCCTTAGTCTAGAATACAGCCCCTTAGTCTAGAATACAGCCCTTTAGTCTAGAATACAGCCCCTTAGTCTAGAATACAGCCCCTTAGTCTAGTATACAGCCCCTTAGTCTAGAATACAGCCCCTTAGTCTAGAATACAGCCCCTTAGTCTAGAAGACAGCCCCTTAGACTAGAATACAGACCCTTAGTCTAGTATACAGCCCCTTAGTCTAGTATACAGCCCCTTAGTCTAGAATACAGCCCCTTAGTCTAGAATACAGCCCCTTAGTCTAGAATACAGCCCCTTAGACTAGAATACAGACCCTTAGTCTAGTATACAGCCCCTTAGTCTAGTATACAGCCCCTTAGTCTAGAATACAGCCCCTTAGTCTAGAATACAGCACCTTAGTCTAGAATACTGCCCCTTAGTCTAGAATACAGCCCCTTAGTCTAGAATACAGCCCCTTAGTCTAGTATACAGCCCCTTAGTCTAGAATACAGACCCTTAGTCTAGAATACAGCCCCTTAGTCTAGAATACAGCCCCTTAGTCTAGAATACAGACCCTTAGTCTAGAATACAGCCCCTTAGTCTAGAATACAGCCCCTTAGTCTAGAATACAGACCCTTAGTCTAGTATACAGCCCCTTAGTCTAGTATACAGCCCCTTAGTCTAGAATACAGCCCCTTAGTCTAGAATACAGCACCTTAGTCTAGAATACTGCCCCTTAGTCTAGAATACAGCCCCTTAGTCTAGAATACAGCCCCTTAGTCTAGTATACAGCCCCTTAGTCTAGAATACAGCCCCTTAGTCTAGTATACAGCCCCTTAGTCTAGAATACAGACCCTTAGTCTAGAATACAGCCCCTTAGTCTAGAATACAGACCCTTAGTCTAGAATACAGCCCCTTATTCTAGAATACAGCCCCTTAGTCTAGAATACAGCCCCTTAGACTATAATATAGCCCCTTAGTCTAGAATACAGCCCCTTAGTCTAGGATACAGCCCCTTAGCCTAGAATACAGCCCCTTATTCTAGAATATAGCCCCTTAGTCTAGAATACAGCCCCTTAGTCTAGAATACAGCCCCTTAGTCTAGTATACAGCCCCTTAGTCTAGAATACAGCCCCTTAGTCTAGAATACAGACCCTTAGTCTAGAATACAGCCCCTTAGTCTAGAATACAGCTCCTTAGTCTAGAATACAGACCCTTAGTCTAGAATACAGACCCTTAGCCTAGAATACAGCCCCTTAGTCTAGAATACAGCCCCTTAGTCTAGAATACAGCCCCTTAGTCTAGAATACAGACCCTTAGCCTAGAATACAGCCCATTAGTCTAGTATACAGCCCCTTAGTCTAGAATACAGCCCCTTAGTCTAGAATACAGCACCTTAGTCTAGAATACTGCCCCTTAGTCTAGAATACAGCCCCTTAGTCTAGTATACAGCCCCTTAGTCTAGAATACAGACCCTTAGTCTAGAATACAGCCCCTTAGTCTAGAATACAGCCCCTTAGTCTAGAATACAGCCCCTTAGTCTAGAATACAGACCCTTAGTCTAGAATACAGCCCCTTAGTCTAGAATACAGACCCTTAGTCTAGAATACAGCCCCTTAGTCTAGAATACAGACCCTTAGTCTAGAATACAGCCCCTTATTCTAGAATACAGCCCCTTAGTCTAGTATATAGTCCCTTAGTCTAGAAAACAGCCCCTTAGTCTAGAATACAGCCCCTTAGTCTAGGATACAGCCCCTTAGCCTAGAATACAGCCCCTTAGTCTAGAATACAGCCCCTTAGTCTAGGATACAGCCCCTTAGCCTAGAATACAGCACCTTAGTCTAGAATACAGCCCCTTAGTCTAGAATACAGCCCCTTAGTCTAGAATACAGCCCCTTAGTCTAGAATACAGCCCCTTAGACTATAATACAGCCCCTTAGTCTAGAATATAGCCCCTTAGTCTAGAATACAGCCCCTTAGCCTAGAATACAGCCCCTTAGTCTAGAATATAGCCCCTTAGTCTAGAATACAGCCCCTTAGTCTAGAATACAGCCCCTTAGTCTAGAATACAGCCCCTTAGTCTAGAATACAGCCCCTTAGTCTAGGATACAGCCCCTTAGCCTAGAATACAGACCCTTAGTCTAGTATACAGCCCCTTAGTCTAGAATACAGCCCCTTAGTCTAGAATACAGCCCCTTATTCTAGAATACAGCCCCTTAGTCTAGAATATAGCCCCTTAGTCTAGAATACAGCCCCTTAGTCTAGAATACAGCCCCTTAGTCTAGAATACAGCCCCTTAGTCTAGAATACAGCCCCTTAGTCTAGAATACAGCCCCTTAGTCTAGTATACAGCCCCTTAGTCTAGAATACAGCCCCTTAGTCTAGAATACAGCCCCTTAGTCTAGAATACAGCCCCTTAGTCTAGAATACAGCACCTTAGTCTAGAATACTGCCCCTTAGTCTAGAATACAGACCCTTAGTCTAGAATACAGCCCCTTAGTCTAGAATACAGACCCTTAGTCTAGAATACAGACCCTTAGTCTAGAATACAGACCCTTAGTCTAGAATACAGCCCCTTAGTCACCATGAGACAGGAGACACTTTGATATGGTACGATCTTGTGGTCTAGCCTTCAAATCAATCATTACAACCAAAGTATATATTGACCAGATATTCCAATCCCATACAGTGCCAGTGTAAACTTTGCACCTTTTTTTTTTAAAACGAGGGAATAAAAACATGACATAAACAAAAGCATATCTATCTTTGTCATTTAGTACAATGTCTAATAACCCCCCTATTGTCTAGACCTTACATCCTCTAGGGGGGGGGGGGGGAAGTAGGCGCAACAATCCCACTGGTGCAGCAGCTGTACAGCCTATATAACATGGCCCGGTATGAGGATGGGTAAAGGTTTCCTAACATCCCGTGGCCATGCCATCTGACCACTAGCATCGAACTTTGGAAGTTGTGTTGACACCGTGTTAAATGTCAAACCAGTTATCAACTACACACAGCAGGTTACATATTGACATTGTGTGTCACCAAGGCCAGCCACCAGTGGGCTAGCCGTCTCTCTCTCTCACAAACACAGTCGTTACAACCAATGGTTGCGTGCCGCATCATCACTGTGTCATCGACTGACAGATTGCTAAAACATATCATGTGGTTGGCTGATACGTAAAATACCCGATCTGGGCATTGTAAGATCTGGCAGACGTCAGCAACGCCTGGGCAGAGGAATGCGCCCTCACTCTCTGCCTTTCTCTCTTCTCTCTCTCTCTTAATGTTATTTTATCATAGCCATTTGAAAGAACATTGAATATTTTTTTGGGTAATAACATGTATTGTGATTATGTCCATTATGAAATGGATTTGCTTCTCATAACACCTGTCCTCACATTATGGAAAGGAAATGTGCAATTCCTCAGTTCAAAATAAAAAATAAAAACGTTATGTTGTCGTTTGGTCATGTCGTCATCTGCTGCGTGTGTTTCATCGTCATCGATCTAAACCATGCGCTACCTGGCTCAATCTGGCACTTTTAAAGGACAAGCTTTTGCAGAAAGCAGCTGCATGAGGCAACATTGCGCAATCCGAGTATGCATGCATGCATGAGCGACTCCATCCCAACCGTGTCAGCACATTCGGGACGAAAAGGGGCTCGTTTCAACCTCGGTAAGATAACTTACGCAGACGCACTGTGCACAGACCACCGGCTATACCTTTAATACGCCCTTATTTACATACATCTAACTCTTGTTTTTTTTTTATTCCACATGGATGGACTCATATATATTCTTATCTGCTCCCCTGAATGATTGACATCTCACCAGCTCGGTTCTTCTACAGTCATGGTCTGTAAGGTAAGGGGAAATCCCGTGCCAACAAAGCGCGTCAGACAGAAGCCCCCCGAAGAACCCCCCCCTTTTTTAACCGGATGATTATTCATGCGTAATTGTTCTGTCCCCTCCCCTCATATTTGGCGCATCCAAATGGTCAGTTCTGTACCTGTCGATATAGAAAGGCAACTCCTACACGCACATATGTCACCCGTTATTTAAACAGGAGCAGTCGCATCAAGTTTCCATTAGTGTGACAGTGATAACACTCGGACATACCATCGGCTGATAGTTGATAGCTGTTAGTCACTGAACACTAACAGTAATAGTTAGCTCTTTTTTCTTATTTTCTTTTTTTTACAATTTAAATTGTTTTGAACTTCATCGAACATGGACATCAAAGGTAAGAATTAGATGGTTTCCATCCTCTTTCGACTGTAACAGCGTGGGTTTATTCAAATGTGGTTGACATTTTCTTATCAGAAGTTAATAATTAAAAGGCTTTTTGGGGCAACATGTGCTCCGAGTTTAGTCTGTTATCGCAAGTGATGGAAGTAATCTTAACTGATGTAGATCAATCCTGGAATGCTTTACTGTAAATCAGGGGTGTCAAACTCATTCCATGGAGGGCCTAGTGTCTGCAGGTTTTTGGTTTTTCCTTTCAATTAAGCCCTAGACAACCAGGTGTGGGGAGTTCCTTACTAATTAGTGACCTTAATTCATCAATCAAGGACAAGGGAGGAGTGAAAACCCGCAGCCACTAGGCCCTCCGTGGAATGAGTTTGACACATGTGCTGTAAATTGCAGTGTACTAACAGTGGTTCCCAACTCCGGTCCTTGAGTACCCCTCAACAGTACACATTTTTGTTGTAGCCCGATAAACGTACCTGATTCAACTAATTGAGGGCTTGATGATTAGTTGAATCAGGTGTGCTTGTCCGGGGCTACAATAAAAATGTGTACTGTTGGGTACTGGAGGACCGGAGTTGGGAACCACTGTAACTACTAGATGATATATTGATATCTGACAGGTGTATAACATTGAGCACACAGACATGCAATCTCCATAGACAAACATTGGCAGTAGAATGGCCTTACTGAAGAGCTCAGTGAATTTCAACGTGGCTCTGTCATAGGATGCCACCTTTCCAACAAGTCATTTAGTGACATTTCTGCCCTGGTAGAGCTGCCCTGGTCAACTGTAACTGCTGTTATTGTGAAGTGGAAACGTCTAGGAGCAACAACAGCTCAGCCAAGAAGTGGTAGGCCACAAAAGCTCACAGAACGGCACTGCCGAGTGCTGAAGTGCGTAGCACGTAAAAATCGTCTGTCCTCGGTTGCAACACTCACTACCGAATTCCAAACTGCCTCTGGAAGCGACGTCAGCACAATAACTGTTCGTCGGGAGCTTCATGAAATTAGTTTCCATGGCCGAGCAGCCGCACACAAGCCTAAGATCACATGTGCAATGCCAAGCATCGGCTGGATTGGTGTAAAGCTCGCCGCCATTGGACTCTGGAGCAGTGGGAACGTGTTCTCAGGAGTGATGAATTACGCTTCACTATCTGGCAGTCCGACGGACGAATCTGTGTTTGGCGGATGCCAGGAGAACACTACCTGCCCCAATGTATAGTGCCAACTGTAAAGTTTGGTGGAGGAGGAATAATGGTCTTGGGCTGTTATTCATGGTTCGGGCTAGGCCCCTTAGTTCCAGTGAAGGGAAATCTTAATGCTACAGCATACAATTACATTCTAGATGATTCTGTGCTTCCAACTTTATGGCAACAGTTTGGGGAAGGCCCTTTCCTGTTTCAGCATGACAATGCCCCCGTGCACAAAGCGAGGTCCATACAGAAATGGTTTGTCAAGATCGGTGTGGAAAAACTTGACTGGCCTGCACAGAGCCCTGACCTCAACCCCATCGAACACCTTTGGGATGAATTGGAACGCAGACTGCGAGCCAGGCCTAATCACCCAACATCAGTGCCCAACCTCACTAATGCTCTTGTGGCTGAATGGAAGCAAGTCCCCCGCAGCAATGTTCCAACATCTAGTGGAAAGCCTTCCCAGAAGAGTGGAGGCTGTTATAGCAGCAAAGGGGGGGGACCCAACTCCATATTAATGGCCATGATTTTGGAATGAGATGTTCAATGAGCAGGTGTCCACATACTTTTGATCATGTTGTGTATAATGCTTCCAAAATGGCACTCTATTCCCTATTTAGTGGACTACTTTTTACCAGGGCCCATAGGCCTTGCAGAAGTATTCATCCCCCTTGGTGTATTTCCTATTTTGTTGCATTACAACCTGTAATTTAAATGGGTTTTCATTTGGATAGAGCATCGGAATAATTGAATTTGAGTCGTCAGGCAGTTCTAGTGATTTATGAATGATTGTGTTAATTTTGGTTTATATTGTTGTTATTCATGACAACACAGTGATTGATTTCTACACTATTTTGTTCCAGTGATTCAGAGTTATGGAGAGTTGTAGCTCTTGTTGTTGCTGTCATGCTATAGTAACTCTACAGCAGCAAACTCAGGTTACCCTCTGGTCTACAATAGCTTTAAAATAGTATAGAGTAGCATAGAATAGCATAGCATAGAATAGAATAGCATAGAATAGAATAGCATGGAATATAATAGCATAGCATGGAATAGAATAGCATAGCATAGCATAGAATAGAATAGCATAGAATAGAATAGCATAGAATAGAATAGAATAGCATAGCATAGCATAGCATAGCATAGCATAGAATAGCATAGCATAGAATAGAATATCATAGAATAGAATAGCATAGCATAGCATAGCATAGCATAGCATAGCATAGCATAGCATAGCATAGCATAGCATAGCATATAATAGAATAGAATAGAATAGAATAGCATGGAATATAATAGAATAGCATGGCATAGAATAGCATAGCATAGAATAGAATAGAATAGAATAGAATAGAATATAATAGAATGGAATAGAATGGAATGGAATAGAATAGAATAGAATATAATAGCATAGCATAGCATAGCATAGAATAGAATAGAATAGAATAGCATAGAATAGCATGGAATAGAATAGCATAGAATAGCATAGAATAGAATAGAATAGCATGGAATAGAATAGAATAGAATAGAATAGAATAGCATAGAATAGAATAGAATAGCATGGAATAGAATATAATAGAATATAATATAATAGCATAGAATAGCATAGAATATAATAGCATAGAATAGCATAGAATAGAATAGCATAGAATAGAATAGAATAGCATAGAATATAATATAATATAATAGAATAGAATAGCATAGAATAGAATAGAATAGCATAGCATAGTATAGCATAGAATAGCATAGAATATCATAGAATAGCATAGCATAGAATATAATATAATATAATATAATATAATATAATATAATAGAATAGAATAGCATGGAATATAATAGCATAGCATAGAATAGAATAGAATAGAATAGAATGGAATAGAATGGAATAAAATAGAATAGCATATAATATAATATAATATAATATAATAGAATAGAATAGAATAGAATAGAATAGAATAGCATGGAATAGCATAGAATATAATATAATAGAATAGCATAGAATAGAATAGAATAGAATAGCATAGAATAGAATAGAATAGCATAGAATAGAATAGAATAGCATAGAATATAATAGAATAGAATAGAATAGAATAGCATAGAATAGAATAGAATAGCATAGCATAGCATAGCATAGCATAGAATAGCATAGAATATCATAGAATAGCATAGCATAGAATAGAATATAATATAATATAATAGAATAGAATAGAATAGCATGGAATATAATAGAATAGCATGGCATAGAATAGCATAGCATAGAATAGAATAGAATAGAATGGAATAGAATGGAATAGAATGGAATAAAATAGAATAGCATATAATATAATATAATATAATAGAATAGAATAGAATAGAATAGAATAGAATAGCATGGAATAGAATAGAATAGAATAGAATATAATAGCATAGCATAGCATAGCAACGCATAGAATAGCATAGCATAGCATAGCATAGCATAGCATAGCATAGCATAGCAAAGTATGTTGGTGTTGGTGTGTATTTGTTCTTCTCTACCTCTTCCCTCCACTGAGTAGAGAGGAGTACGATGACGGAGTTCTGGAAGGAGCACAGCCGCCAGGCCACGGTTGAGGAGATGATGTTGGACTCTCATGCCCAGGAGCTGACCCAGCACGAGCTGCCTGAGATCCTCTCCCTGCTGCCCCGCCTGCCCGGCCAAAGGGTCCTGGAGCTGGGCGCCGGCATCGGGTCAGTGGGTCTATTGAACTGTATCCATAAAGCAACTGACCAGATAGACCATTAATAACAGCAAGCATGTACTGTGTCGTGATCTCTGTAGAGCCACGAGGTTTAACTGACCATGTGACCTAACAGGGAAAACTCCCTGGCCCTGGGCTATGACGGGGACCTGTGTTTTTCCTGGTAAGGTGACGTGGACTCTTGTTGGCAGTTGGAAGTTGACCCTCACTGTCTGATGTGGAGGTGTTTGTTTATTTGTTCTCGTCCAGGAGATACACCAGCCACCTGTTGACCCAGGCCAGTCACGTGACAGCGGTGGACTTCATGGAGAGCTTCGTGGAGAAGAACAGACAGGACAACGGTCACCGTGGCAACGCCTCCTTCCTCCAGGCAGACGTCACCAAGCTGGACTTCCCCAAAAACAGGTCTGCTGTTTGATATAATGTGTATAATATAATATATTATAAAACAGGTTTGCGTAAGGTTGCAAAGCTACTGGTAATTTACCAAAGTTACCAGAATCTTCTGTAATTTGGGTAATTAAGAGGTAATCTATGGTAACTTTGGTAATTTATACTTGAATAACTATTTTTTTCCAAATGATTCATATATAGTATGCATTTGTTATATCTGTGTCCATATTGTCCATGAGTTTCTAGTAGATAGACCATATGGTTCGAGAGAAAATAGCCAAATTAATGAAAAAGCATCTAATAAACAATGGCATTATTTTCAATTAACTCTGTAACTCTTGCAACTATAGACCACAGTGGCCTCAACATTGACAACATACATATTCACATAGTGGAGTAAAGTGTGTACAAAATAATATAAAGGATATTTCACGCTGAATGGTTTATATTGTATTTAAGAGGATGTTTTACAGCTTTGTCATTCTATTGTTTATTTTAACATCATCTTCTATATTTTCTATGTGATAAGGTCACAGAGAGGGCCGGAGATCATTACAGACACCTGTGATAATCAGAAGGACCCAAAAAGGACACTTGATTTTATCCTCGAAAATTCCATATATTCCTTGAGAGTTAACAAAATTCTGGTAGTTTACTGGTAAACTTAGAAAGATAAGAAAAGTTATCTGTTGGGATTTTGGATTGATAAGGCGAAGTGAAACATGCTCAAAGTCTAATGACTAAGGTTGTTTTTTACACCACTGGTTTGACGAGATGTCTCACCTACGCCTTAGCCTTCAGTTGGAACTGAATACACTAACATGAGGTAACACTGTCTGTGTCCCAAATGGCACCCTATTCCCTATGTAGTGCACTACTTTTTATCAGGGCCCATAGAGCTCTTGTCAAAAGTAGTGCACTATATGGAGACTATGGTGCCATTTGGGACGCAGTCTTTGCCTAAAGCCGATGGCTGTAATGCATTACTACTTGTTATAAACGTTTGTGAGCCTTTATAGCGTCCTATTATCAGGCTTATGATGGTATTCTGATGTGTATCCCAACATCAGTTTCGACATCATCTTCTCCAACTGGCTCCTGATGTATCTGAGTGACGAGGAGCTGAGGTCACTAACAGAGAGGATGCTGGGATGGCTCAGCCCGGGAGGATACCTGTTCTTCAGGGAGTCCTGCAACCACCAATCAGGTACGAGCTCTAAAATCACCTGAATATCTATTGTGAGTCACTCTTCCAGTCTAATGAATCCCTAGACCCTCCTGTAGAGCTGAGAGCTTCCAGTCTAATGAATCCCTAGACCCTCCTGTAGAGCTGAGAGCTTCCAGTCTAATGAATCTCTAGACCCTCCTGTAGAGCTGAGAGCTTCCAGTCTAATGAATCCCTAGACCCTCCTGTAGAGCTGAGAGCTTCCAGTCTAATGAATCTCTAGACCCTCCTGTAGAGCTGAGAGCTTCCAGTCTAATGAATCCCTAGACCGTCCTGTAGAGCTGAGAGGTTTGGATATGTGGAAGCAACATGGTGATACAGTATATCTACCCAGACACTCTTCTCACCCTGTCGTCCTCTCATCATTTATTACCTAACTTAACAGATCACTGTTCAGTCCACTTTCACCTTCAATGGGTTACATAAATTCACGTCAGATAGTCTACTTCAAGCTGTTGTGTAAGTAAGGGATAATCAATGAGGGGCTCCGTGGAAGGTCACACCTTCCACGGAGTTGCATTATTTTCCAGAGAACGCATAGAGCCCCTAGTTGATTATCCTTTTCATACCGTGGCTATCATTTAACACATTTGCTGCTAAAAATGTGTTCAACATCCACTGAAGTAGCTAGCTAGTTTACTAGATAGCTACAGTAGTTGCCGTGGTAACCAAATATACAGACTTGCTAGTTTATCGAACTAAACCATCAGTTCTAGCTTGCCATTATGAAAATCAGCAATAATGTTTTCGATTCGACTTCAAAATGTTTTCAATTCGACTTAAAAAGCAGCTCAAACACAGAACATGTAAGAATGAACTATAGCCATTGAATTCTACCATGCAAATATACCATGCGTTATAGGGAAATAATGCATGCTCTAGAATGCCCTTCAAGACAATCAGAAACAAGTATTCCACAATGCCATGGTATAAAATGGTATAATCATGGTCTGATTGTAAACGTTTACATTAATGCCGCCATAAAACGCTATACTGCCAAGGCATCAGTTTCAATCAGTCTCTCTCTCTCTCTCTCTCTCTCTCTCTCTCTCTCTCTCTCTCGCTCTCGCTCTCGCTCTTTCGCTCTCTCTCTCTGTCCAGGTGACAGTAAGAGGACATTTAACCCCACCCACTACAGATCGTCGGCCCACTACAGTCACATGATGACAACAACACTGAGGGAGGAGTCAGAGGGGGCGGAGAAGCAAGTGTTTGGCTTTGACATCGTGCTCAATAAAACCGTGCAGACATACATCAAGGTAGGTTGCTTTATTGCTACTGATTGTGTTTATGTCTCAATTAATATAATGTGTATAAATAAACATTAATGGCCCTGTCAGGCTATTTGCTGTGTGTGTGTGTGTGTGTGTGTGTGTGTGTGTGTGTGTGTGTGTGTGTGTGTGTGTGTGTGTGTGTATGGCATATTACTCTCCCTATATATTCATGTCTCTTCCCCTCTTCAGATGAAGAACAACCAAAACCAGGTGTGTTGGCTGCTGGAGAAGGTGGGTCGGGACACATCCTGTCAGGAGGGCTTCAGCACCTTCCAGCAGTTCCTGGACAACCAGCAGTACACGCGCAACGGCATCCTGCGATACGAGAAGATGTTTGGGGCAGGATACGTCAGCACCGGGGGACCAAGCACTACCAAGGTGGGTTTGAGGTTTGGGAGTCCTGCACATACAAACACACTCACACACGCGCGCACATACACAACACCAACATAGGTTTGAGACATCAAGAACCAGAGCAGAAAGGTTATTTTTTTTATCCGATGGACAGATGTACAGGAACCACGACAGTGTTGACTAAAAATGACTGAAACATGAAAGGACAACAGACTGGAGAGGTTGTGTAGTCACTGTTTAGACAGGGTTGCTCTTCTGACCTCTATTTACAAATGCCAAACGTGTGTGTAGTTGTTTTTGGAATGGGCTTGACACTTTCTGTTTTTTTTTTACTTTGTGGTAAAAGGAGTTTGTGGACATGCTGAACTTGAAGCCTGGGATGAAGGTGCTGGATGTGGGGTGTGGCATCGGTGGTGGAAACTTCTACATGGCAAAGGTCAGCACCAAGTGACATTAGTAAATGGGAATTTTCTGATATACTGTTGGGAATGGTCCAGTTCACTATATGCACATTCACGTTACAAACAATAGGATATGGTCTGGTCAAATATCCCAATGATGATGATGGTGATGATGATGATGATGTTATGCAGACCTTCGGCGTGGAGGTGCTCGGACTGGACCTGTCAGCCAACATGGTGGATATCGCCATAGAGAGGGCCATGAAGGAGAAGATTCCATCGGTGAGTTACTAGGTCTACAATGAGAAACATACTAGGTTAGGGTTAGGGTTAGGGTTAGGTTACTAGGGTTAGGGTTAGGTTACTAGGGTTAGGGTTAGGATTAGGTTACTAGGGTTAGGGTTAGGTTACTAGGGTTAGGGTTAGGGTTAGGTTACTAGGGTTAGGGTTAGGGTTAGGGTTAGGTTACTAGGGTTAGGGTTAGGGTTAGGGTTAGGGTTAGGGTTAGGGTTAGGGTTAGGTTACTAGGGTTAGGGTTAGGGTTAGGTTACTAGGGTTAGGGTTATGGTTAGGGTTAGGGTTAGGTTACTAGGGTTAGGGTTAGGGTTAGGTTACTAGGGTTAGGGTTAGGGTTAGGTTACTAGGGTTAGGGTTAGGTTACTAGGGTTAGGGTTAGGTTACTAGGGTTAGGGTTAGGGTTAGGTTACTAGGGTTATGGGTTAGGGTTAGGGTTAAGTTACTAGGGTTAGGGTTAGGGTTAGGTTACTAGGGTTAGGGTTAGGTTACTAGGGTTAGGGTTAGGATTAGGTCACTAGGGTTAGGGTTAGGGTTAGGTTACTAGGGTTAGGGTTAGGGTTAGGGTTAGGTTACTAGGGTTAGGGTTAGGTTACTAGGGTTAGGGTTAGGGTTAGGTTACTAGGGTTAGGGTTAGGGTTAGGTTATTAGGGTTAGGGTTAGGTTACTAGGGTTAGGGTTAGGGTTAGGTTACTAGGGTTAGGGTTAGGGTTAGGGTTAGGTTACTAGGGTTAGGGTTAGGTTACTAGGGTTAGGGTTAGGGTTAGGGTTAGGTTACTAGGGTTAGGGTTAGGGTTAGGGTTAGGTTATTAGGGTTAGGGTTAGGTTACTAGGGTTAGGGTTAGGGTTAGGTTACTAGGGTTAGGGTTAGGGTTAGGTTACTAGGGTTAGGGTTAGGTTACTAGGGTTAGGGTTAGGGTTAGGTTACTAGGGTTAGGGTTAGGGTTAGGTTACTAGGGTTAGGGTTAGGGTTAGGGTATTTTAACGCTACATAGATCAAGGTCATGTTAATTGAATTGAAATTAAATGTAGGAGAAGACGTAGTTCAAAGTGTTTTGGTGACAGGTGTTGTCTGCATATTCCTGCAGGTCCATTTCGAGGTGGCTGACGCCACTAAGAGAGAGTTCCCAGAAGGGTCGTTTGATGTGGTATACAGTCGTGACACCATCCTGCACATCGACGACAAACTGGCACTGTTCAAACGCTTCCACGTGAGTGTGTACACACACCTTAACGTAAATTCCAGACTATATGCTGGCTGTTTAACCATCCAAAACACTGTGTATCTTCATCTTCAG